>NC_134837.1:170452545-170507798 GCF_004210375.1 Tachypleus tridentatus | reverse complement strand
TTGAAGAAAGATTCTTCTCGCTTGCCCATCTAAGAAATGGTATGAATTCTACCTTGTTTACTCCACCCTTTATGCCCCATTATACGTTCCTTACTGATTTTAATTTTCTGACTCTCTCTTCTATGAGAATTACAAGGAGTCAAGGTCCCTCTTTTATGATAATTGAAAAGAAGAGAATGACCACACTCAACTCAACTGGATAGCCAAGAGTCATATCTGAATCAGACTTAAGAGAAGGTAACCACAGGGCTGGACAGGCTCCCAGTCAGACATCTGAGAAAACTATCCACAGTTAAGTGTAAGAGGTTAATCAGCTTTGCCCTTTTCTCTTGAGTGGAAAAAAAAAAAGAGTTCAAACATCACCAAGAAGAACAGACCTTTCTCCACCAATTCATAAACTGAAAATGGAGAGTGATAAGGACTTCCATGCTCCACTAGAGGAAAAGTGGGAACTTGCAGAGGGGAGTCCTGATGAATGATGCTTCAGATACAGTGCAATGAGTGAACCACATTCCTATTTTGAAAAATAAAACAACCCTAATTTGTTCAGTTCAGGAGTTAGTAGGGATGGGCAAATTTCCCTAATGCTTTACTTATGAAAATCCATGAATGGCAGTTTAGTATTGTACATGGTATTTCACTTAGAACAACTGATCACCACCTGAAAAGTGTCAAGGCAAAATCATGGAACACCACATCTCAGAGCTCCCTGCTACCAGGAATTTAGTTGTTAGTCTACTGGTAGCAAGTGCTAATTTGTCAAAGTATACTTGACCAGGCAACACTTCCACCTGAGTGGGATCCAAATGAGAATGACAAGAACATGCCTAAAAATAAAAGTAATGAAGTCATTCAGTTCTGCCACAATCAAGTTGGGGCATGTAGAATATCCATGAGTAGTAACAGAAACCTATATAAGGAGGTGACAGTCAAAATAATGTAAATAGTGTGATATAAAGGTGTGAGGTGTGGTTCGAATACCAATCTGTACATTTACCCTCAGCAGACAACACAACTGAGCTGCTAGGATCATCAAACATAATGAGATGAGATATAAAGGAGTATCTATTCTTCCAATGAAAGACCAGAGTAGGCTATTTAAACCAACTGATGAATCCAACTAGTCAAAGTGACAGGGTGTAAGTTTCAAGAAACTAAATAATTCTAACAGATAAAGAACCTGTGACATGATCCTCAAAACACTTCATTACATGCCACATAACATTGGAGAGCCTGAACAGAGCAGCATAAATGATGATACAAACAAGTCATAAATGAGAAATGGAGGGAAGATGAATGAGAGAGAAAGTCCTTTCTCCTTCCATAACTCTTGCAATTTTCGTTAGAAAGGACCTTTTCTGGATACAAAGAATATAGTTGGAATGGTACAGTGTCCTGTGAACATGGAGTGCAAATACAACTTAACTTCAACCCTGCTGGCCAATAACATGAGAAAACATGTTTTAAGCAAACGATAAGATGAACATGACCCAAAAGGTTCACAAGGTGAATGTTACAATACACATAAAACCATTGCGATATTCCAATTAGAAACCTGGAAAGAATGATGACAATGGATAACCTGAAATTATTTGAAAAGTAATGACAGAAAAAGGGATTCAAAACTTTTCTTCACATAAAAAAATAAAAATAAACTGATAAAGCAGCCTTATACAGGGCAATAAACAAAGGATGAAGGTGCCAAACCTTCCTCAAATAACCATGTCAAAAAATGAGGTGTTGCACAACAGAACTCAAAGAGTTAAACCCATATTTGATAGACCATTAACAAAAATAAATAATTCCTTTTAATAAACTTCCAAAGAAAATGTCAAATAAAATGCATTAATAAGGACATCACTTTATTTGTCAATCCATGATGTAGTGCAATAGACCACATAGAAGCCAGGTGTTAAGTTAAATAACACCTACTACTGGATGCAAAATGTCTGATTGAGGTTGCTGCAACAGAGATGGCTAGGGAGGATGGGGAAGAGGTTGTCAGCCCAGAAGATAGTGGAGAACTGGAAACCAGTACTGACCAGGCCAGTATAGTACTACCAGAATTTGAGAGCACATGAAGTGAATCAGTGACAGAACCTTGAAAAACAGATGAAACAAAGAGAATGCTTAAAGAGGAAGACTTGTACAACCTTGGCTAAGAGCTTCTACTTCCACAGCCAGAGGATGAGGTACTGAAGATCAATAGTATGGGAGTTTAGCATTCCAATGTGTGGATAAAGATTCAATCTGTGGTGTACCAAGATAAGAGCAGATCCAATGTGAAATCTGAGAAAGAACCATCCAATCCATAGAAAGAACTCTGTTGGGATGCGATAACAGGTTAGCCAGTAGATTCACTAATCCTGGAACACAAAAAGTGAGGAAGAGAATCTGGTGTTTGTGTGTTCAAAGGAGAAGATCCACTGTTTGAAAAGGATGAGACTACTGTGGAATTGTCCAAATGAAACATCACCAACTTCCTTGCAACAATTCAAGGCCTTGAATCACAGCTCAATGAACTGCTTAAAGTTCTAAGAGACCAAAGTTCCTTGAATTCCACATTTCTATACAAGTACCCCACCCCTGAAGGAAAGCATCAGTGAACAGATGTATCTCTGGATTTGAAGGTGGTAGAGAGAGATACCTACAGTTGAGCTGTCCATGTTTAACCAGGAGCACATTGAAATCCAACAGTCTCACTGAACAATTCAGTGCATCTTTGCAAATGTTTCACTGGTCCTCACAGGACCATAAAAACAAATAAATTTTATTATAACAATAATTATTTTTCAGCATATATGAAATACAGAACTTACCTCAAATAACATGCTTTTTTCTCTCTCCTTTTCTTCCCTTTATTAAAAGGAAACATGGGTGAAGTAGGAACAGATGAACACACTCTCAATAAATTTAAATAAAGTATTATGTGATTGGTTCAACAAAAATAGCCTGTAGGGTATCTCAGTTTAATGAATACTTTTTTAATAACCTAATGGTAAATGAAAACTTATAGCAAAGTAAATGAGCCTTTTTCACAATGTAAAGCATTCCACCATGAAAATAAACTGAACGTAAAATAATTTACATTTAAATGAGCATTTTTCTACAAAAAAAAATCATTTTAAGTTAATAAAAGAATGCAATAAGTACTTTAGAAGTCCTGGAGTTGTTCGAAAATTTAAATATGAGCATTTTATTAACATTGTAACTTAGATTTGTTGAGAAGCACAACAATGTATTGTATTTATCTAAATATTTTACTTAAAAAGGTTTACATTTTTTACTGCTGAGTATAATTATGTTTTATCTATATACTTCTGATATGCCTATTTTATTTAAATACTCACTTGTAATTCATAAAACTACTTTGCTATGAAGTTACTGTAATTTTCTTCCCAAAGAATAAGAAATAGATTAATTGTGATTTATCTACCTAAGGTAAAGTGGATAATATTTCCATAATTATTAAATTAGATGAAGACAGCAATATGGAAATGTGATAAAATATTTCTTGTGAAGATTAGTAAATCATTATCATAAGTGGTCTATCATTAAATATTAAAAAAATATCTTAACTCTAAATTAAATGTACTTACTTTGATATTTTCTCAGAAGCATGTTGAATAATGACTTTGAACTCTTCTGAAAACAACAACAAATAAACCCAGCTGTGTAACTGAATTATAATCACATCACATAAAGAATTACAAATTCTATTTGTAGGTTGATTTCTATTTACTTGAAATGTTTAGAGAATTCTTGTAAATAGTCTGTAAGAAAAATTTTCTATTAATGTTTATCAACTACTCTGAACAAGTAAAATAATGAAATAATAAAGGTGACTGCATGGATTAGAATTTTAAAAGTATAGCACAACTTTTGTTGAATAGTAAATTTCACAATATACAATCAATAATAAGGTACTAATGCAACAGATGATAATGATCACATATTTCTACTAATCACATTTAAAATCTTCAATTTAATGCAAAACATTGTACAAAAAATTTACACCTGGTAGACACTTTATAATACACACATATATAAATTTTAAGAGTGAAAAGTTTATCACAACATTTTCCAATTTAGTTCAGAAAAACAAACAAACTAACCTCCAGAGCTGTTCTGAATTATATAGGGCTCTTTATCAAAATTAAAGTCAGGAGATACTATCAACACACCATTAGTGTCTGCCCCAATTGAACACAAAATCACCTCTTCACATGTATCACTGAAATACAGGCACAAGAAAAGAAAGGAAGTTCACACTTTGATATACCTCTATAAATTAACGTGTTTAATGAGATGTACATTCACTACCAAAAAGCTTTTCTTATCCTTAAGATTAGTGAGAAACTTTTCTGTTAAAATAGACCCAAAATGTGAAACAAGTATAATTTACAAGAATAAGAAAAAAATTCTATTACTAAATAATAAAGCTATGTAGAGCTGGTCATTGCATTTGAAGAAAGGAACAAGACAAGGAGGGAAGTGGGTATATCACTTGATCCAGCTAATGATCACACAGCAGATTAAACCATCTCAACTTTACATGAAGAATAAAATTCCTACACTTCTGGCTTCCTCACTGGTAAAACAAATAGGTTCAGAACTTAAAATAATAAAATGTTGCTTAATATAACATAATGATAAAAGTAGTATTTTAAAGCTTTATTGTATAAAGAATGTGCAATGGTGAAAGCTAAGATTCTATTCAAACATCAAACTTTCAATCAACAAACTGATGAATTTATACTTCACTTTTTGGTCATTTTGATGACATAATTAGAGCAATAAAGTTACTTTATCATCACAGAAAAACACGATTATATTACCAACACAAGCAATGAGAGACAGGAGAAGGATTTACAAAGTAAGCCATTGATTGGATGAGTGATGGGGACTTGTGAAGTTCTTCACTGATTGGCTGTTGATAATGTAAACAAACTCCACTTGAGTGCACATACAGCATTTAAAACTTTACTGTTTTACTAACTTCTCATGGTTTCTGAAGATTTTTTCTAGCTTTATATACTGTTCTATTTAAGAAAATTAACTAAAAATTAAGCATTTGAGTAAATAGTAATTAAACACATGCACACACATTGCATGTTAAATACTTTGTGTATCTATACAATTAGATTCAAACCACGTTATAAGAATAACTAACATTCAAATACCTAACAAGCTTATTTAACTTTTATAAAGAGTCACATAAAATATTTTCTTAAATGTTTATTACTTTAGCCAATTCTCCTTGTCACCACTATACAAGTAGTTCTCGATGTACGTGAATTCATTTTACACAACACAACATTTGAACGATTTGTGTATTGTAACGGTACAAATAGAAGCATTTACCGCCCATGTGCTTGACGTTTTAGCCAATAACTTGACACAGGGTAGCTCAAGTGATGTTACAATGACAATAACATTATGGTTATCTTAGCAGTAGCCAGATGGTCGTAGGGTTCATTTGGTCATACAACAGCCATTAAAATCAATTTATCATTATGCTTCACACTGGAGTTGATGTTTTCTGTAAGTATATTATGTTGACTATGTGAGAATAGGCAACACTTCCTGCAGCATATTAAGGCTTGACTAATAGCATTCCAATTGGGATTGCATGTATCGTGTATACTCTGTGGGAAATAGTGTTTGATTTACATGATAAATTCCTGGAATGTAACTATCATGTAAATCGAGAACTACCCGCACTGTAAACAAGCTGATCAATATTCTTCTACCGTATTCTTGAAGCCAGGATTATGATAAATTTTCTGGTGATTGTGTTGTTTATTTGCTATCAGTGGTGCTGCATTAAAGTGTTATGTAAACAATCTAATGACAGGAGTGGTGATTCATTGCTTTATGTTTGGCAGGTTTCTCCTTCAGCTGCTAACAATAAAATAAATACGGGAAATAAGAGGTAAAACAGTTAGAAGTAGAAACTCTGATACGAAGTACCTTGGAGCTTCTTTGTCAATACTAAAATAGATAAAAGAGTACTATTCACTTTATTTTGCATTTTTCAACCTTTAAAGTTTCATAGTTGTGAAGTCTGTCAACTTTACATGTCATGTATAATTAGAGTAGAAAAATAATATACAAAATATCAAATTTTTCTAAAAAAAGGTGTTTGACATATTTTTAGGTGGTTCTAAAGAGTTGCACAAATGAAATTTTAAAATTTTCAGATGAAATAAAGCATTTTAAATTTTAACACACAAAAATTATTTTGCGCTTGGAACAGTCAGCATTAACTTTACATTCAGGGGCAAATTTTTAGTTAAAATACTTAATTAAAAATTCTGATTTTATTTTGTATACAAAAGACTTCTAATATTTACTACAAGCTTAAATGATTTTATCAAGATAAACAAAACACTGTTGTATGGAGACTGATGATCGTATTTGAATCATGTGGTCAGTGTGATCCAATGAGAAAGTAGGTAATGGTAATTTTTTATAAGATGTTTAAGCTTTACATAATCATTGTACATCTTGGACTAGTATCGTAGCTTTCAGTTTCATTGAACAGATGTAAACCTTGCTCTCTCTTTAATTTATCTTATTTCAAGAGTAATTTATGTCCACCATAACCAACATGCCACCTATTATACAAACTAAAGTTCATCAGGCCAAAAATAGCTTAACTGGTGTCCTAAGCAGATATTAAGGCTACACCCCTAATTACAATGTAGACTCCCAAGTATTTAGTGTTATAGGCAGTTAACTATTTTTAATGCCATGCTAGATGCTTTCTCTAATCTACACATTCAGGTAAACAAATGTTAATGTTTGCCCCTTATTACCAATCATCAGGTCTAATATCTGCCATAATCCACATTCTCCGAGTTGGTGCAGTCAACAGATGCCCATCTTTGTTTGCCTGACTACTCACAACAATATGTGATCCACATGGAACATCCTGAAGCCTGCATTAGAACAAGCCATAAGTGGTATTCAGAAATGTACTACTAACATAAAAAAGTTTCACTACTGTAATAGACAGTGTAATGATAATAATACCATATTTTTAAGTGTGAGAATCTAGATAGGTTAATTGTCAGCTACCTAAACATATAAATAATCTCTTACAGCACCTTTCTGAGAAATCATCAATGTGATTTATTTTTCAAAGTTAATCATTTTCTAATCTTAAAAAAGTATTTCCAACAGATACTTCTACACATAAAAATGTAATTTCCCTTGTATGTCTACCTATGGGAGTTACATGCCACCAGCCTTAAACTACTTTCATGGAATCCCATGTTTAAATTATGGAGGGGCTGGTGCAAATATTTACCTGCATGGTCTCCATTCCAAAATATGTTTGAAGGGAAGACCAAGGAGTGTGATACCCAAAAGCAGAGGATCCATGGGGGCACACCCATAAAAATCTCATTTTGTTTCTTTGCAAAAAAGCTTGAGCTTGAAGTAATGTATGCATGAGCAGAATGAGATTATGACCATCCAAGCAGAGTGTGAGACAGGTGATGAACCTGATGCAAAGCAATGTGAAACAGCTTGCAAGCATCTGTAGCCAGAGAAGAATAAATGACCCAGAAGAGTTGAAGGACCCATTCAGTAAGGATAGAAGGAGAAATATTCCTGGAAGAAGACGGTTACCAAGATTAGAGCAGACGATGTTGAGAACTTTAAAAGGTCCATGATAAGTAACACCAAACAGCTAAAATAAGACACAGGAGCCAATCCACACCTTTTCAGTCATACAAGTGAGACAGAAATAAATTGGAAAATACATTTACCTTCCTAAACAGCAGAAATCTTAAGAAGGCAGGATCAATCAAGGTAGAGGCAAACATAACAGTAAAAAAGCTGAAATAAAGCTGAAGAAAAATGGGAAAAGTTTCATTAACAAATGCAAATCTCGTCAAATTGAACATGTCTGTTCAATGAAGTATTAAGGAAATGAATGAAGTAATCACGAGCGAAAGTGCACAGAGGTAGTTACTGCACATCAAGATTGTGTTGCTCTTCTACTAGTGGAATTCTACAGTCACATGATGACATCAACATGTATCTGTGCAGTTCATATTAAACTTATCTTAAGGCTAGTGTATACAAATCTCATAGGCAGACACATAAGATTAGCATTTTTGTGTGAGAGATTAATTACCATTTCAAACATTAATGTCTTAATTAGTCTTCATATTTTCTGAGGATTATCAGTGAAATTTTTGATGATGCACATAAATAAAAACTTACTTGTAATTAGAACCATATGAATAATGAGAATGTGGATCGACATTAGATCCTCTTTAAATTATAAAACAAAAAATAATACCATTAGGTTTTCTGAAACTCATACTTATTTCAATAGTTCGTAAAGCAATTATAACTGTCAACTTTTAATCAAATTGTCTGGCTCTTATTGTTTCATTTTTATTCCCCATACTATTAGTTTTGTCACTTCCTCAGTTTAAAGATAGATGTATTAAGAATGTAATTTTAGTTTGCTCAATTTAAGTTATAATTTTCCTATACTGAAAAAAGTACTTCTCTTATGTACTTAACTCACACACAAGATTGGTTATTCTCATTCAGTGCTGCCCTTTATATGCAGATATTTTCTTTTTGCATGCCACAAGCCTTTCACTCCACCCTGTCAGAATTGAAAGATTCCAGTATGTTTCTCAAGCAAATCATCATGTGTCACTTCTCAACCATTAGGAGCATGACATGTTCATGTGACTCCTCCAGTCAACCTTCCCTTTAAAGTTTGGCAGAAGATGTGAGCACTGGAAAAGTGAGATGGAGGTAAGTACCTATTAAAAATACACATTTTCAGTAGGAAAATTATAACTTTTGATATGGTACTTACCTATACACACAAGATTAGCTTGAATCCAACATTGAGAAGGAAGAGAGACTGGTGCAAGGAAATGACAGAGGTACCCCAAAAGTACCCAAAGAATATCATTAACAATGAGAGGAATAAATATGAAGATCAGAAGAGGGGAAAACTACACCACTTCTGAGCCAGATATACTTGTTGCCTATCTGTATAATTTGTAAAACACAAGGGCAAAAATTGTGAGGTGTAGAGTGGCTAGTGCATGTCAGACCATACTTAGTAAGTCAACTGCAACCAAATCCTCCTCATTGGGTACCAACATCCACATAATGGTAGGATGAGGATTATACTATTTTCTCTTCAAACCCAAGAATCAGAGATCAAGACCTGTGGATCATCACCACTTCATCAATCTTGGAATTGTCATTCAGCATCAAGAGGATGAACTCAACTTCTGTGAGGACTCATGTTGATGGGTTATCATGAAACCAATCAGAGAACAAGACCCATACCAATTATTGGGTATGACACAAGGATCATCACCACCTCAGCAATCTGGAATGGTCGTTCAGCATTAATGGATGGAATACACTTGTGGGAGGACTGTTAAGAGTGAAGGTAGGATGAGAGCTCCCAGTAAAAAGAGGTGAACTGTATTTTGATGGTTCAACTCTACTATTGGGGAAATAATAGCAGAAGACCATGTCAACCAGTCTGGTGATGGATCAACTCCATGGTATTATAAATGATAGAAGTCCTCATCATTCTGGATGATAATGGATCAACTCAGGTGATCCTGCAAATTGTAATAGGAGAACATTTCCCCCAGAAAGGCACTGAATCTACTCCAGTGATCATCACACGGTAGGAGGTGGTCACATCAATCTATGAGGTGACAGGCCAACTCCATGGTAATGCAAATGGTATAATGAAAGTACATCATCTTGTAAAGTGATGGATCAATTCCAGCAGCTGTATAAGTAGCATCAGGAGGCCACGTCATCCTGTAAGGAGATGGATCAACTCTTGTATAGACCTTGTCACAGCTACACCAGCAAAACACCACTGTCCTACTCTCAATTGAATGATTCTAATCTATTTATTGTGGAACTCACTGAAGAGATTGCTTCCATGGTTTTCTATCCTGGTGGCTTGGAACTGGAAAATGGCAAGAACTCTCATACTCAATTTGAAGAAGAGAGGTACAGTGCATTGGAGAGCCTGGATGAACATCGTCACCAGAGACAGTGCAAGGGGTGGCCACAAAACCCTATTCTGAAAAGCAGACCATACTGAGGTATTTGCTCATGACATGGCACAGATGGGCAGCAACCCCCTTCTGCTTCACTCATGTCATTCATGGGTGTTATGGACCAGAATGACATATTTATGCAAAATTATCTCAAGATCGAGAACCTTCAAGCGATCTTGTGGAATACTCCCATCTCAATAATAAACTTGTGGAGCCATGGACGAAAGCACACAATTCAACATGGATTAGAGTCCAGGTATATAATTAAAAAATGCCTGGTTAGGCATTATTTGCTACTGAATGGGATTTACATGATAAACAGTGAGATAAGGCTCCTGAAAGAGAAAAGAAAATGACTAAACTTTATCAGCTAGTCACAATGAAGTCTGAAGAATGACCACTGATGGTAGATGAAATCCAAACCAGGAGGAAATCAAGAGATGGTGGAGAAAGTGGAAGATGAACAGACAGGGAATGATCAATGTGTCAGAATGCAGAATCTCCTGCACTGGATGATGAGGACAAGAAGCAAGGAAAACAGTAAGATGTAGTATCACATGGAAAGATGACTGGAATAAAGCCAGGAGCAAAAATGGTAGAGAAAAAAACACATTTGAACCAAAAGATGAGTCCATTGGTAAATAGAGAAGTTGAAAAACAAAAAAGGATGATGACTGCCAAGAGATAGAGAGAGACAGGAAAATATATTCTGAAAAAGTATTCAGAAGGGTAAAGAAGGGAAATAGGTTGGTTAGTTAGGTGTTTTGCGGAACAAACAACTAGGCTATGTGCACCAAACATCCAGTAAAAGTTAAAGTAAAATTAGTAAAATTCATAAAAGGAAATTAATGTAAAACAAAACAAAGTTTAATTTTTGAATAAAAACATAAATAACATTAAATCCAATTTTTACATCTAGTCTACAGCGATAAGAGAAAAACTACAGTAATACAGATTGTAAAGGACTTTCTGTAACATAACTGTAATTATTATAACTTCCAAGGAAAACTAACAGGTAATTTAAAAAACCACTGTTAGTCACTTGAAGTTTGACTTTCCAGTACTAGTTTTGAGTTATTTGATGTTATGGTCATTTTCAGAAAGTAAAGTTATAAAAGTTTCAAAGACTTGTAGCAAATTTTTAATTATTATAACTCAGCAGGATGACTAGCAGGTAGTTCAAATAGCAGTGTAAGTCACCTGAAGTTAGCCTTTCCAGTCCTGGTTTCGAATTATCTGACGTTACGACCAGTTACTAATTTCAAATCAAACTAGATGTACTTTGATTCTTAAAAGGGAATCACATTAAAAAAGGTCTAATGTATAAATTAAAAAAACTTAAATAGCATTAAAAAGATTAATGGCCTTTAAAAACTGAAACGTTTTTAAGGTCAACAATGTCACCATTGCTAATAACACTGTTTAACATTATGGATAAACCTTAGGACAAACATGTTTAAAATGGTGCCATTGTTGAGAGTCATAACAATGGCAAGACAGTAAAATGTGGCTTATTGTGATCTGAGCGTTATACAGACAACACACTGGTACATCAGTCTCAGATAAAAGAAAACAATAAGTTAAAAACTGTGACCAATGCGTAGTTTAGTTAGAACAACTTCCTCTTTCCGATCCTTACAGAAGCAAGATAGCCAATGTCCAATATAGGATTTATTTAAAAATCTGGTTTTTGCATTGCTCATTCCAAGTCAACTGCCAGCTAGCATGGAGCCGAGCCTTGAATACAAAACCATAGTTCATGTATGGAACAGGCACAGCAGTGATAGTGCCAAAACAGATAGATTTAGCTGCAGTGTTGAGAGCTCATTCCCGTGAATACCAACGTGCCCCGGTATCCAATAAAACTGGATAGAAGTAGATGTTAAAGAGAAATGGGACAGTCGGTTTTGAATATCGGCAAGAACAAAGTGTGAACTAATGTGAAGCAATTCCAGGGCCAGTAGAGAACCAAGCAAGTCAGTATAAATAGTGCAATTTGAGTACTGCTTAGCTTCTATGTGATCCAGGGCAAGAGAAATGGCATTCATTTCAGCAGAGAACACAGAAGCTGTAGAGGCAATTCTGCACACAACCACCAAACTACACAAACCATGGCAGAGCCCACACAGTCATCTGATTTCAAACCATTTGTATAAATAGGAATGGAAGGATGGTTCGAAAGATGTTCAGCAAATAACAGACAGTATTTCCAATTGATAATATCTGCTTTTCTCAGATGACTTAGAGATAGGTCACATTTTGGGACTGCAATAAGCCATGGTGGGATGGGCTGACCAGTAGATACAGCAGTGTTATCTAAGACCAGACTCAATTCTTCCAACTGCACCTGGATATGAAGGCCAAAAGTAGCAATGGCAGATCATCTGTTCTGGAAAAGTATGGCCCACTGAAAAAGGAAAACATAATCCCAGGTGGGATGCTTTGGTAAGGAATGAAGTTTTGAAACATATAGTAAAGACAGTTGCAAAGAAGGTTCATGAGACTCTGTGTATAAGCTCTGAACTGGGGAAGTGCAGAAAGCCCCAGTGCAGAGCTGAAATCCTTCATGATGAAAGGGGTCCAGCATCATTAAGGCTGAGGTCCTGGCAGAGCCATAGACCATTGATCCATAATCTAGTTTTGATTGAATAAGAGCACAATATATCTTTAGCACAGAACATCGATCCGCTCCCCAAGTGGTGGAAGAAAGGGCACAGAGGATGTTCAGTGCTCTTGTACATTTGACCTGTAGCTGCTTGATGTGTGGTATAAAGGTCAGCTTACAGTCAAAGATAAGCCCCAAAAACTTTGACTCAGGGATCACAGGCAGCACAACTTCAACAGTACCAAGTTCAGGATCAGGGTGAATACCCTGTTGGCAGCAAAAGCGAGTGCATGCAAGCAGTTTTAGAGAAAGAGAAGTTAAAGCAATTTGCTGTGGTCTACTTCAGTAAATGACTGAGGGCAGTCTGTAGCTGCTGCTCAATATACCTCATGTTCGACAACTGACATGAGATGTAAAAGTTGTCGACATAGAGCCCATTTACAACAGTAAGAGGGAGTTGTTCAGTGATGGCATTAATCTTTATACTGAAAAGTGTGACACTCAAAACACAGCCCTGAGGGACTCCATGTTCCTGTAAAAAAGAACAGGAAAGTGTTGTAGCATTTCATAGTGTATATCATCAGGTCTGACCGATGTAGTGCCAGACCAATGAAGGGCTATTTTGTGTTCCACCAGTGTAAAGGGACAATTATAGTCATAGAGACAATCTGCTTGAAAGGAAAGAGGTAATTACTCTGCTCGAGTCTTGATGGCTAAAAAACATGGAGAAACAAGCAGAAGTGCTAGATACCCAGCAAAAGCTTTCACCTAGAGTTTCAGCAATGCTCTGGGTATCAGTTACTTCCTGTTCATCAGAAAGTAAGATCGAGAGGGGACAAAATTATATTGCTCGCTGACCTTTAGAATCTTGTCCCATATGATTTTGGAATTGGTGGTAGAAGATATGTTGGCTGTGAACTTAATCCAAGAGTCCTTCTGGCTTTGGCATCTTACCCACCGAGCATATGCATGGGTCTGCTGGAAAGCAAGGTGGTGCGAGAGTGTGAGATATCTATGGAAAGTATCCCAGGTCCATTTTTGAGCCTTTTGTGCCATGTGGCAGGCAGGATTCCACCATGGAGGAGGATATTGTGGAAAACATGTTGAGGTTTTAGGAATGTGTCGAGTAGCTGCTTGTATAATACAGTCAACTACTGCTGTCACACAGTCGTCTATTGATGGCTTACAGACGATGGTAGGATTAAGTTCTGTGAGAATAGTGAAAGAGGGCCAGTTTGCTTGACCCAGCTCAACCATAGCACATGGGTTGGGTGGCATCGACCATGGCCAGTCTCTCAAAAAATTACAGGAAAATGATCATTGCCTCATGGATTATTGTCAACCTTCAATGAAAAGTGGGAGAATAGTGAAGGGAAATGAACTGAGAGATTAGTAGCAGTAAAGGACAAACTAGGTGCATGAAAATAAGTATAAAAACCACTGTTGAAAAGAGAAAGGTTGTGATCAGAGAGCATTATGCTCTACAGAATGACTCCTCCCATCAATATTAGCACTTCCCCAGAATGATGTCCATTAAAGTCCCCAGGATTAAAAAGGGAGACAGCAACTGTTCAATGAGAGCATCAAGGTCTGATTGATCATAGGTCTCTCAAGGTGACATGTAGAGGGAACAAACAGTGACGATATGACCTAAGGAAATATGGATGACTATGGCATCCAAGAGTGTGTCGAGTGGCAAAGACAGGGAAGGCACAGTGCCACCCCTTCATGCACTCAGCCTATCATTTCTGTACAAAGAAAACTGCCAAAAGGTGACTGTGTTGGCAGGTTTCAGAAATGTTACCTGTAAGGAAAAACATACAGGATGGTAGGCAGCAATCAGTGCTTTGATGTCAACCAGATTAGAATGCAATCCTCAATAGTTCCATTGTATCAAGGTGGCAATTTTTATTTATGTGTAGGCAAATTGGGTGGAGAGCCCTTCTGTTTATAACCACATCTTTTTCCTTTATTGTTTTTATTCAAGGGAGGTCTGTTGACCTCCAGAGATCCTGCCCTGGGTTGATTGGGCAGGTCTTTGGTGTTGGAAGAGAATTTCGGGGATTGAGAACGTGAATGAATGATCATTTTGCATCTTGGGGTTAGAGAAGAAGATGTACCTGAGGAAACGTGTGTACTTGGAACCAAAGGAAGTGGATCTTGGGGAATGCTAGAATGTATGTTAGGGATTGATCAACTTTTTTAACCATGGAGGTCAAAATACTTTTCATTTGGTTTGAGAATGATTCTTTTGGAGGCACAGAGAACAACAGAGACAGCACCTTTCGAGCCTCAGAGTAAGTAATGTTTTGAATTGTTTTCAAATGCTGCACCTCTTTTTCTATCAACCATTTTAAAGCAAGAACGAAAGTAGAACGGGTGAGAGCCATGGCAATTGCCACAATGAGGGTCTGTTTCACACTCATAGGCATTGTGGTCCTTGCCACCACAACAAGCAAAAGTCAAGAAACCACTGACACTGGAAACATCTGAGAGGGTTTGGAATGTATGGCCATACCTTGCAATTAAAATAATCTGCCCTGATAGTGGCAAGTGGATGTGGTGATGTAAATGTCAGAATGAGGACATTGGTTGGCATCATAATTCCATCTTTGCAAGTGGAGATATGCCTTACTGCAGAAACTCCTTGGGTGAAGAATCCTACAAGAATCTCTAACTCAGAGATGTTCTTCAAATCCCTCTCAACAATAACTCCTCATGATTAATTCAAAGTAGCGTGAGGTGTAACCTCAATAGGTATATCTCCAGTTGCCATTGAATAGAAGAGGAGTCCACTGTGTTGAGATGTGGATGTTTCCACCAATATGTCACCATATCAAAGCTTCTTTACTGACTTTAGAGAGCCAGCAAGTTCCTCTAGTCCCTTAAGAATGGAAAAGACATCTGCCTTAAAGGTTTGTCTGAAAGAGAATGTAATATAAGAAAATGAGGAACAGGTGTTGAAGATTGCTGCTCAGAATCTTCAAGACGAGGTCATTTACCTATGGACTGATTTTCCACTATTTTATTTAAGTTTTTATTTGGAGGAACCATAATAAAAAAAATATTTTGGGTGCCCACTGACCCCAACCACCATGGAAGTCTACAAGGGGACACACTACAATGCTAAACAAGGACACTGCAACAATGCCAAGGTTTCGCGAGCACTATACCCAAACACCAGCATTAGATACAATGTCCATAACATCTGTTGAGAACATCCAACACTGGTACTTGGTTGACCATAGCTCAAGTGAGCCAGCCGATTGACCCACGGGGGGCCACCCCAAGACCGTCTGTCCACAGGACTTCAAGGCCAAAGTGGTGTATTAGGGTTGGACCCCCTCAACCACCAGGAACCTTTCCTCCCTTTCATGGGTCACCATGCATAGCAAACATATGGGTGGATATTCAGATCCCAGAGAAGATAAACTGAAAGATCAGAACCTTCCCTGGGAAATCCCCTAACCATGTACAGGAATCCACTGAGGGGAAAGAAATGGGAGAAAAGGAGGAACAGCCATCCTGAATTGCCAATGCCTGTGGGAGGAGAAACAAACTAGATAAAGGAAAGACACACAGTGGGAGACTGTTTGAAATCTCAATGGCAAACAAATCAGACTACCAACTTCAATGAGTTAAGAGAAGAAATAACCTTGGACATTAGAAAGTGGTTCAAGTGTAGGTAAAGTTAATGAATGACTGACCACATAAATGATCCAATCTGGAAAGGTAGGACACCTTTGAGGGTGACACAGCCAGAAAGAATGCACAACTATGGGATGAACAAGGAAAGTAGAAACACTACAACATTTGAAAATTGAAAGGTACAGAATAAAGATCACCTTATATTCTAAAAGCTAAGAGAACAAAATCCCATGGTTGAAGAACCAGGTGAGAATTTCTACCACACAAGCCAGGATAAACCATCAGCAGCAAAACTCCTGGCAGTATTCCAACAATGGAAGACCTGCCATTTTCTTTGGTTATACCACCTGTAAAACGGATAGATGGAGATAGCTAACAAGAAGGCAACTCAACATGTGAAATCAGAGCAAATCACCAAGGGTCTGATAAAAGGTAGGTGTTAAAACACAGAACGGAAGGTTGGAATGTAGAGCATGTGACTGAGGTTGCCAAACAAGGGAGGGAGAAGATGACAGGGATGGGGAAAGAAGAGCAGTTGATGTAATCTTGGAAACTAAAATTGATCTGGATAAAAGGGAGAAATTATAAGGACTAGACAAAGAATGGACAAGAAATCACCAGATGAAGAATTGGACACAAAGATGTTTGTGTGACCAATCCATGTCATAGGAAGCAACTGCCAAAGCCAGTGGATAAAGTACAGGTAACCAAAAGATAGAGAGAATTTAGGGAACAGGTCTGTATCAAAGGCGTCAACATGTGGATATTCCCACTGATGGCAAAAAAAGCTTGAAAATGAGGGGATCTAATGTCAGGATGCAAAACATCATCCATGACCAGATGGAAAGCACCTTGCACAAGACAAGTAGTAATACAAAGGTGATATTTGATGCTCCATTTGGAAAGATCTAATGGCCAAAAATGTCTAGATTGGATGCTCCCACACTGAATGATATGTGCCACTGCTGTAGAATTTGGCTGAAGGAATGAACCCTGAACATTACCAGGCAAAGAGAAGTAAATGATGTAACACCTGAAATACAAATAAAAGTTAAAGAGCAGCTATATGCAAAGTACTAAAATCTGCAAACTATTAGCCCAAAGTATTTTGTGATTAACCCAACTTCCCATGCCTGCAAGAAAGCATCTATGAAAAGATGCAAGTTCAGATGCAGGAAAGGAAATGTGCAACGATAGGAGTTGTTTAGCCACCAATACAAACAGTTCCACAAGGAAGGAAGAAGGGAACTGGGGCAGAGAAAGGATTCCTACCAAAGCTCAATCACTCATGAAATGTCTCCTAAAGGGACTACAAATGGGCATGACAAAAGGGGACCAGTAAAGTTATGGAAGATCAAATACCTAAAAACATTAGAATCCCATGTGCAGTTTGTAACTGAGATGAGAAGGGGTGGCGAATGAAAGTTCCATTTAACTAAGTCATAAAATAAGAGTTTGACATACATTTTAGTTCAAAAGACCTCCAATTACATGAAATAGTGAGTGGGTCAAAGCAAGGGCATCTGGGTATTGACCAAACAGCCCCTCTGAGCTGCCACAGAAAGCAAATGCCAAGTAAAAGTAGTTAATTTCAGTTTGGAAGGAGCTAGAAGATACCAGCTGGACATATAATAAAGAAACCACAGTCCCTGAGCATGGAGATGATGTGCTAAAGCCTGAACAATTTGCAGGGTATCAAAACAAGTTTGAAGAGAAGGCCTTAAATTGATTAACCAACCCATGAGAGACAAACCGAGAAGAAAGAGTTGATATCTTCATATGAAGTAAGCATTTGAGACATCCATGAATGATATCCACACCTATTACAGGGAAAGAAGGAACCCAAGGTTAATGTAGATATTGATATGAAAATGTTGATGCAAGAACAACAAAAAGGAACAAAAACACAGGAAGGATGGGAATAGGTTCTACTGCCTAATGCCAGAACAATTAACAAACTGCTTTAGACAAATTTTGGTAGAAGAGAAGAGCTCAAGGAGGAGGTAAGGAAATGGGGAAAGAAGAAACTAGAGGTGAAAACAATTTCTGATGGAGAGGGGAAGATGGAATCAAATAATGGTTCCAACATAAACAAATGGCTACAATAATTGGAAGGATGGAGAGTATATGGACCAATAACACCCAAGACCCAATAAATTTCAGGAATGTACAAAGACAAGACATACAAAGGGAACCTTACTGAAAACCCTATGAACCAAAGCCAAGTAGCATCATGACTGCTAATGTCCCAACAACAATGGAATCATGTATAGAAAACTAATATAGAGAACCCAAATATCAGGAAAAGACTAAAAGTAAGAAGAAGATACCACAAGATGGAAATGGTAATGACTGACAAATACAGGAGAAAGAAAGTGATGGAAAAATGTCTTGTCAACATGCAAAGAATCAGAAGCATTAGTGGGAGTCATGAAGAATGTTTAGGATAAAGGATAGATCATGTGATGTTCAATCTCCCAACTCATAATGCAAATAAATCCAAAGTGTAATGCAAACTTTGGAATTCATAACACAGAAATCTAACATCAAACATAAGTGCAGAAAATGCAACGTAATGGAATTGATAAAATTGAATATAATAATTGTATTGAAGAAATTAAATCAAATTGAAAATTAAACACTTTGGGAGTAAATAAAATCAAATATGTAGCAGTAATGAACTAAAAGGCACATCTCAAGTCATGTTGCCAAACAAGAAATGAAGGTTTGATAGAGAAGTGTAGAGGGAGATGTACAATTCATATGAGCATGTCATTCTCCTATTGACCAAGAGGTGATGCACAATAATTTGCATGAGAGATGTTGGAATCTTTCAATTCAAATTGGTGGTGGTAGGGGGTATGGAATGAACACAAAAAGTTAGAATACAGCACTGAGCAACAATAACTAATCTTGTAAGTGGATGTAAAGGTACCGTATCAGAATTAAGGTTTAAATGTAACAAACAGGTCCACAAAGTCTGTATGTTTAAAAATTAATATACACTCAGTGGCCACTTTATTAGGTACATCCATCTGGTACCGATTAGGACTCTCTTTTGCCTCCAGAAAAGCTTTCATTCTTTACAGAATGGATTCACCACGGCACTGGAAACAATCCTTAGGGATTTTGGTCCATGCTGACTTAATAGCATCATGCAGCTTCTGCAAATTTGTCAGCCACACATTTATGCTGTGAACCTCCTGTTCCACCTCATCCCAAAAGTGCTCTATTGAAGTGAGATCTGAGGACTGTGCAGGCCACTGAACTATATTCAAGTCACTTTCATGTTTGTAGAACCAGCTTGAGATGATGTGTGCTTTGTGACATGGCACATTATCCTGCTGGAAGTAGCTACTGGAAAACAGACTGTGACCATAAAGGAATTCACATGATCAGTAACAATGCTCAGGTACGCTGTGACATTCAAACATTGCTCAATTGGTATTAAGGGGCCTAGTGTCCACTAAGAAAACATTCCCCACACCATTATACAAGGCAGAATGAAACCATGCTGTTTACACCAAATTCTAACCCTACCATCTGCATGTCACAGCAGAAATCAACATTCATTAGGCTAGGCAATGTTTTTTCAATCTTTAATCATCCAGTTTTGGTGATATCATGCCTACTGTAGCCTCATCTTCCTGTTTTTTAACTGACAGGAGTGGAACTTGGTGTGGTCTTTCCCTGTTGTAGCCCATCTGCTTCAAGGTTCGACACACTGTGCATTCAGATATGCTCTTCTATGCACCACTTTTGTAAAGAGTGGTTATTTGACTATTTGTGACCTTCCTGCCAGCTTGAATGAGTCTGGCAATTCTCGTCTGACCTCTCTCATTGACAAGGTGTTTTCACCCACAGAACTGCCATTCGCTGGATGTTTTTCTGTTTTTGCATCATTCTCTGTAAACTATAGAGATCATAGTGCATGAATAAACAAGGTCAGTAGTTTCTAAGATGTTGGAACAACCATGTTTGTCACAAACAGTCATTCCACGGTCAAAGTCACTTAGATCATGCATCTTCCCCAACTGTCTGCATGATTTATGTGTTCAGTTGCAGCTACATGATTTAATGTTTGGCTATTTGCATTAAAGAGCAGGCATACCTAATAAAGTGGACACTGAGTGGACAGTACATAAATAATGCACTGTGGAAGATAGCCAACCAAAATTATTTCTTTACAAGTTACAAACAAAATTTCTTATTGCAATATAATGAAAATAATAAATACCATATTGTAAAAATAGCTTTAAATCATAATATGTACAAGAACCCTAAGTACTCTTATTTTTTTTATTCTTTTGCCATATGGCACAGTATCATATTACTGGTATATACAGATTATTATACAGAAAAAAAGTTACTTTTTCTTATCTCCAGGCAAAAATCCTTGTCGCAGCTGAAGGTTTTGCATTTTTTTAGCTAAAAAGCTAGGAACATCAGTATGGGATGTGGTTGCTGGTTCTTCCCACTAGAAAGTCCAAAAATAATGTTCTATGTTCAGAACATGTTATTTATTTTACCAAATCTTTCAAAAGCAGGAAAGTTGGTTTCTAATAATTAAAACATAATGAACAAATATATTTAAGGACTACATAAGTCAAATAAAACATAATTAGGGCTCCAAAAATAATTTGCTCTTAAAAGTATTTCAACACACAATTTTTCTTCTAGCCTGGAAAGTGAAATTATGTGGAAGAAAACACACTAATTTTTAAGCTTAATTACAATATACTATAAGGCTCTAATAAGAAAGTTTACAACTGTTTAACACCTTTGACATATGTTAGACATTAAGCAAGCATTGTAAAATAGAGATAGGCACCTAACTTAATATAATCAATTGATGTAACAAAATAATTGGTTAATGTAATTAACTAATCCAAATTAGTAAATTCAATTATTGCTATTCTTGATTATTACTTTTAACACACCTTATGAATAGTCAACTATCAGGTTACACTAATTACCCAATTTTTTACTAATGTAAAATGAGTGTACAGAATAACATACGTGAAGTTTTTACAGTATTTTTGTGACAAATCTACCTACTTTCTTAACAAATATATATTTACTATTTATCCTGAACTTCCACATACACAGTCTCTCTTCATTTCAAAGTCAGAATAAGGAAAAATTAAAAATGTTTGAAATGTGAAAGTAAAACTAACATACATTGTATCTCAGAATGGCTGACATGGGTATTAACAATTTTACTGATAAAGAGAGAACAACATTTCAACCTTCCTAGGCCATCTTCAGGTTAAGAACGTGAAGATGGCGTCAGAAGGTCGAAACATTGTTCTCTCCTTATCAATAAAAGTGTTAATACCAATACCAGCCATTCTGAGATACATTTTTATTTCAAGTGGGTTTCTCATCATCATGAATAACATACATTGTATTTTTACATTATATTATACGTGATACTTTTTCCCATAACACTACTTAAAGGTGAAATCAACTAATTACTACTTCTGTCTTGTTGACAACAAATAATTGCTTGTTTGTGCTTTTATCAACCAAACTTTAAAATAAAGCACTTATTTTTTTATGTCAAGGTGCATTTTTAAAATTGGAGCAAATCAGAACTCTTGTTGACTATAATCATGTTATCTTTATTAATGGAAAAAATCTTGCATATTTATCCTCATTTCAATGAAACTTTTAAAAACTGATTTTAGTTATGCATTAATATTAAATATTTCTTCAAAAAGGAAATAGCACTCCAACTTTCAAAATTTGGCTTCTGATAGATACTTAGAATTTATGTTTTATTTACAAGATACAGACAAACAAAGTTAAAGCTAATCTAACTCACACAATTAGTGGTACTAAAATGGTCATTCTGTAATAGTCAGAGTGTTTTTATTTAGGATGTGAAATTAAAAATGGAAATATTTACTGTGAAATTAATATCATACAGCAGAAACTATTCAAAAACCTTATGTCAATTTAGTGATCAGTCATCAGATTTGTGATGACTTAAAGATAACAAGTGAAATATTATTAGTTTACTGTAGTTATTAAGATTAAGGTTATACTCATACACTGGAAACTATTAATAAAAACCACATAATGGGACTGCTGTAGAATAATCGAAGGATAAACTTTTACAACACTAACTATAGCATGTTGCAACTACTTATTCATTTAAGAGAAATTATTTGACAATTATCAATTTAATGTTATTTTAGACTAGCTTGATGTAATTTTGAAGAACTGTTGTAAGATTCTATTTCTTTAAATTCAGAAATGAAGAGTTAAAAACTGTACACCTATATCTATCTTGGATGTAATTGACTACAATGACTAAATCAACTATTTTTTTCATGCTTTTTTACATTTAAGAACATTCTAGTAGGAATTATTTCACAATAAAATTTAATCATTATATTACACTAAGAAGTTAGGTATATTCATTTTTTTTGGATCATACTGATCAGAAATAATTTGAAACAAACTGAAATGGCCTTGAATTTTTAAAATATTCTCTCTTTAGATAAAATTTATTCATGTTAACTATTAAAAATTAATGTGAGCTTTCATTATAATAAACTTAAAGATACAACTGATTTCACCGTAACATTATGGAAACCAGGATTAATTTCAAACAGACTTAGGACCTAACAACTTGGCTTATTAATGTTCTAAAGATCAGTATTTGACAATTAAATTTACATAATGTTTGGAATGAATACAGGAAATTCACTTACATAATGGTCTAGTTATCTATGATAATTACATTTATTATGTCCACAGATTAATATCAAAATTATAGTTAAAGAATACAATACCACCCAATATTTAATAATTTCATTTTGACAATGTTTTACTATCTATATTTACCAAATGTTATTCATTAATGACTTTTAAATGTGAAAATTACACTAATAAAACATAAATTATTAATACAATGTGTTAATTAATTAAATTGTGTTAAATAGGTAGATGTAATATAACCTTAAGGAATTCATTAGCAATATCAGCATCAACATAAGTAAAGAGATGAGAAGTGGTCTTTCGGTTACTTGATGACTCCAAGCCCAACACTTGTTGATGATATTTACGTTCCAGGAATGTATGGAGGTTCCTTTCTTCACAGTACTTATCCAGCTCCCTCTAGCATCAACAATTTTAGACTATTAATATTGGCTGATTTCTTGAATCAAACAATTTAATATTTGTTAAAATAAATGTTAGTTTGTTTTCTCATGAAACTTAAAATAAAAAAAAAATTCCCAGAGATATCGTTTGCTTTTACTATAATATTTTAACTTTTCATTAAGTCTTGCTTTAAATAATAATTTTTTATCACTAATACTTCACAGTTGTTAAAATGCCTATGCAAAAAGTAATGTTTCTAACTGCTACTACTTTGACTTTTCAATGAAATCTTAGCGAGCCCTTCATTTAAAGATCTTTCAAAAGTGTTCTGTCTTGTCTATTTTTGCAAGTTGTTAAGTGATCTTATTAGACATAGATTTCTTTGAAAAATGTTTATATACAATTACATTGTTATTTATATTAAAATTCTTATGATCCATACTGACAGCAAACTTAATGTTTAGCTAACGAAACGAACACACACATATGCATAGGTGTTTAATTTTGAGCTATAATCCCTAGAGTTTTACATATTTAATATCACTGATCTTAATAGAAACATTTGATAAAACAAACCTCCTCATACCTGACTGAAACACTTTTCTTGCCACTTAACGATAAGTTCTTCTTTCAATTCTTTCTTCAGACGTAGTTGCTGGAGTTCTGTCCCACTATTTTCTTCTTCTATTTGTGCCTCTTTCACAACACTTGATGCAACAAGTTTCTCCAAATAAACTCTGAAATAACACACAAAAGTTGTTGATCAGTGATTTGCTAGAAAAAGTGATTGTTTATTAAAAATCATAAATGGGTCTCAAAGTTATCACTCTTTATTAAACTTCTATATGCTAAATACCAGATTTAAGATGTATTTCCACACTTGTGATTAATTTGGATAAGCTAAGAAGTTTAAAATTGATTTTTAAAGAACTGGTACAAATGAAATTACCAACAACACACAAAATTTTTATGCAATTTAAGATTTAATTTTCAAAATTCCCATTACATATTTTCACTAAATTTTACACATAAATAGAAGAGAGAAATTCCTCAAACCAAGAATAATTCCTCATAATTTAATGTCCAATATAAATGGGAATAACATTGTAAAAATAATGAAAAATATTAAGATCCAATTTGAAATAACTGCATAAAACAAAAAAATCTTCAATTTAAAAACACTACAAAAGCTCTTTTTTTCACTCTCTAAACTACTAAAAGCAATAAATATATTAAACAGAAAGGTATGCTAAGCACATTTTTTTATATAATCACAAAAACTTACATAAATAATCTCATATAAAATGTGATAAAAATTATCTTATTTTGTTAATCCTTGTCTCTTGTACATGAAAACATATATATAGTACAAAACCTAAACAATCTGAAAATACAATTAATAACATTTCATTGGTTTCTCCCAACAAATCAAAAACACTTAAGTTATTATTTCTCATAATACATTGTATAAATAAAGATTTCATCTCAAGAAATACAAATTACAAAAGTGGCAATTGGGATGATTTGTAGTCACAAAATGTAGCAGAACTGTTTGAACTGCCTTATATAAGTATCAGTTAGTCAATTTACTAATGTACATTATTTGAATAATTTACATATAAAAATAACATTCAAGAAAGATTTGAGGTATCAGAATGTTTTGCAATTGCCTACTAGCACCTTCCTCAATAAACATTAAACTTGTCATATTTGCTGACATTTTATTTGGTGAACAAAAGGTAAAAATTTCATGTTTACAAATAGTGGAACTCAATAAAATAATGGTGTGTGCACGTGTGTGTGTGTATTTATACATATATATATTAAGAAAGGAAAAACATGAAGGTTTAAACAAAGAATCAAACAACAAGATATTTTTATTAAGCCTTAAGCAATCTTCAGTCACGTGAATTCTTTGTTTCATACAATATGTATTTATTTCTGAATCTACGTAAACTACATGTACCTGATAACATAACTACCTTCAAACATAGTACTATGTTAAACTTGTATAGTTTCCTTTGTTACCCTTTCAACATACCTATAAAGTGTATAAGCTTACTTTTCTCAAGTTATCTGATGTTTCCTCACTGAAGAAAAAATTCTGTAGCTTTCAAACATTTAACACACAAATACTTTCATAATTCACAATGAAAGAAACTGAAAGGAATGTTTACAAAAAGTACAACAAAATTTCAAAACTATACATTCACTATTACATGACAGTATAATGATTGCTCTGTGTAATCATATTTACAATATCTTTATAGCTGCTTTTAAAGTTGTTTCATTATAAAATGTTCAAACCACTTGATACGGTGCCATGTTTCAAATTATATAAAATGTGGTCAGAAAACCATATGTTTAGAAACTGTTACTGAAAATAGGATTGATCCAGGATTCCAATTATGGGGGGAATCAACTAGACATCCACAAGCACTACTGACAATTTACATTACTTTAGTTGTCTGTGTTTATAACCATAAACTGCTTATAACTTTAGTAATAAAAAAATAAAATCAATTAGTCATTATGAGTAGCTCAATCAGGTTAAAATCCACCAATTTCACAGGCTAAATCTTCACTCATTTAATTTAAGTGATATGCAAATAACAGCAGTTGAAGACATTACAAATTCTGTAATTAAATACATATGATATTCACAAAACATTATAAAGTCTACATCTAAACTTATATTTCAGCATTCATTAACAAGATGCTGTCATAATTTCTTTTAAGTCATCACTTGAGTATCAAATATTAAAAACATTTTTCTTAGAAGTATTCAATTTCCAAAGAATGAAAAACTGTTTCTGTAACATGTCTCTCTTGTAAGAGCTGTAGGTGTCTAAAGCAATACAAACTTTGATGAAAACAAACCTCTACGGTCTAAACGCATTGTTCATGTCTGGTTACCAGCAATAATGGCAGATAGTCTTAGTAGTTTGGTAATAACAAAGACAGAGAGAGCAAGTTCAGTGGTAATGGAAATCAAAGCAAGACTCCCAAATCATTAACATTTCCCACCAATTTATTATATAGCTTTGCATCTAGCAACAAACAATGATAATATTTTGATCACATGAACAGAGGAAAATGTTGGAAACTCTAATTTTGATTAATCGATTATTTTCATGACAATATAATCATAATTTCAATTAACTGATTATTTTTGTTACACTATTTGATTATATCAAATTAGTTGCTCACATCTATTTTACAACACTTGCTAAACATCTAACATATGTAAAAAATGTAAAACAATAGTTGTAAGATATCTCAATAGTTTTACAGTATACTGTAATTATGTTTTAAAATTACAGTTTTTTAATACATAATTTCTATTACTAGAAATAAAATCACTGCTCATAGGTATCTGACTATATTGGTTTATTGATTAAATCATCCAGCTCTAATAAGCAAGAATTATCAGTGGGTGCTGTTAGCTAGTTGTTCAAACTTAGTGACGGGGGCAGCTAGCTCAGAGAGTAAAGCAAGTTCTTCTCTTTGTGAAACTATGTTGACTGTCCAACAAAATTTTACATTTTTTCAAATGATTTTGCAAAGCATCTTTCATAAGATATTGTAAAGCTTTTTCTAATTCCAATATTGGATAATTAAAAACAGTAGTGATAAGAAACATTAATTTTGATTAATTATTTTCGACAAATATCAACTTATTTGTAATTTCAATTAATGTAATAGTTTATGTGACAATAACTTTATAATCACTTTTTGCAGGTAACTGATTATGTCATTGACCGACTTAGCTCTACCAAGCAAATGACTATACTTGGAAACTTTTTTGTACATAAAAACTATACAAATTTTGGTCAGCAATTTCTTCCAATACCAGAGGCTAAAAAACATTTTAGAATTGTCCACACAACTGTCATTAATTACAAGTGAATGAATCAGAATTTTTTAAATGTATGTGTAAAGATGACTTTCCAAACAAAAAAACTTGTAAGTTAAATTTTTCTCTACACATTAGTTATTTCATGATATTAAACTAAAAATAACATTAGCTAATCACAAAATGATTATTCACCTTATTTTTAAATTTTGAATGGGATCATGTGTTCGGTAAATTCCAGGTGGATGTTTTTCAACTTTCTTGTTTTGATAATTCATCTTTATGTTCTTTCAATCTGAAAAAAAATAAATAAAAATGATATACTTTTTTTAACTTCAGTACTTATGATAATTTTTAAAATTCATCCTTAATATATAAAATCCTCTACTTTGATAGTTTTTTTATAACATCCAGTCTGCAAATTGCTGAGATAATGTGGAGGATTAGAGAGAAGTGTCACAGCTTCTGATATTCAAATCAAAACCAAAAGAATATATTCTAGTAAAAAAATTTGTTCTGTTAGCCATTAAAAAACCAAAAAACCTCTATTGCCAAAGCAATTTTCCTCTTGACAGTGTTTGGTCCAGAAGATGCAGAATTTAGTGGGGTTGGCCAGATTGTGTTCCTCTTGAAGAAAGAAGTATTAATGTTCAAATAGGTGTTGCACATAGCCACCTTAAAAATATTAAATAAGCTTCAATAAGCCTTCTTTGACCATCTATATCAGCAGAACTCACAAAAATTACAGAGAAAATGGACTTACAGAGCTAAAGGACCAAATCTTGTATTGCATGATATGTGTGGGCAAAATTTAAAATAGTGTAAATTCTGCCATCAAGTTGAGTAATTAATATTTCAAATAGTAGAAGGAGTTCAAACCTCTATTCATAACTAAAGAAAAAGATAGTAATGAAATGTTTTGTTTGGAAATTAACACATACAAAGACAGGTGTTAAACCTTACTCTAGACCTACACAGCTTAAAAACACACAAATGTGTCCTAGTCCTCATACAAGAGAGAACTAATTTCTGACCACAAAATAAAAGCAAAAATGTAGTTATAAATTCCACATTCTATTTACCTTGTTGGCTGTATAGGTCTTCTTTTGTGTTTGTCTTAAATAATACTTCTACTTTTCCATGCCTTTGTCCTTTCTCTGTTATAGGTATTTATTTTACTGGTGACTTTATTATTATTATTATTAATAATTCAGTTTTTCAAAAGTTTGCCATTTTATTCTTATTGTATAGTATCTAGTATTTTACTTCATATTACAATTATGTTTCACTTGACCAAGTATGTTTTCCATGTTACACTTATTAGCACTTGTATATATAACAATGATATATATCTATATAAAACTACTACTTTAATTATAATTATTCAATAACTTATAAATAATACATGCTGTACACAAAGACATTTATTTATTAACAACTTATATTACTGAAATGTTATCTACATTCTTATCTCAGATACATTAAATTTAAAATGGTAAAAGTAATTGAACATTTAAGAAACTTTACAATGTCACTCACCTTTCAGCACTTGATGGCTGCTTTTGTGATTGTTATGTAGCAACCCAAATAAATGCAGGAAATTATTAGAAAACATCTCAACATCTTTGATGATACGTTAAATTAACAATATTTTCTTTAGTCTTGTGGCCATCAGTTTAAAATTTAAGAACATAAATTTACTATGTTCTAACAGATGCTGGTGCAGAGTTATGATATCCTTTCCATTCATGATGTCAGAAAACATATAAGTTCAAGAAGTATTCACACAAAATGATAAAAACACTAATATGAGTGCTTTTGAAAGGTGGACCTTTCTTCTTCTGTGGCAAACACAGTAAAACATAATAAAAACATTGTGAAGCCAAAAAGCATGCTTTACTGTCACACCATTACTATTAGTGATATAAATAATTCTTAATTGTATTTTTACCCATACTATAAATGTACAGAGAAAAAATAAGAAAAGTTTACACAAAATTAATTTTTTCCTGGTACTATTAAGTTCCAAACTGCCACTGTAATAATGAAAAGATGTCATGTTGAAAGAGGTATCTATCCATATCATAAACATAATTTTCATATACAGATATCACCATATTTCAATATTACTGTATTTCCTGATTCTACTGTTTTACGGCATAAACAAACTAACTTACACACGTCGAGTTTAAACTCACTAGTCTATGGTTACAAAATCCAGCAAATCTACCACAAGGGATTATGATTGTGATAAGAGGAGGTTTATCACGTAGCCTTAAGCCCCATGCATATAGGTGCCTCCAATCAACTCAGTGGGCTGTAAAATCATATATAAAGAATTTAATGTTAAAAATAGAATATCAAATGCAAAATAATAATATATACATTCTATATTGCTTTAGCATCGTACGCGTAAATTAAGTAAATTCACAATGTACCGTACTTGTACACGTATTCATAATAAACATCAATAAAAAACGACCCAAAAACAAAAATTAGCCTCAGGCTTCAATTACAGTTACTCCCGAGTTAATCCGCTCCATGTCATTGTATAAAAATATATGTAATACTAATACCATTGCGATAATATTTAAGCCTTAGTCTTAAAAGATAAATACATAGAAAATTGGCCAACAATCTTACATTAAGTTATAATTTTCATTAAATTACACCTTGGGCTTTAACGTTAATCTCACGGATGAACATTTATCTCTTCTACATCCTTTGTTATTAGAATAGCCCGCCCCCTAACGTACTTTGGCGCTAAAGTACGAATAATTTAAAGATATTTATTATAATCTCCACAGAATACTTCAAAATATCGAAATACTTTTACTTAAGTTTTTGCATTATAATGTAAAGCAGTAATATTTACTATGAGAGTGTGTCATCCAGTAATAATTTACAATGAAAGAAGAGGTGAATTACTGAATACAAATTATTAGACGTTAGATTCTTATATACCTCAATGTCCAAATAATAAAAGTAAAATCTTATTCTACATTTTAATAATAGTAACCTTTAAATACCACTATCGCCCCTCAGTGGCTCAGCGGTATGTCTGCGGATTTATAACGTTAAAAACCGGGTTTCGATACACGTGGTGGGCAGAGCACAGATAGCCCATTGTGTAGCTTTGTGCTTAATTCAAAACAACAATAAATATCACTATCCAACCAGACAAGAATATCCAAGGAGTTTTTCAAGAAGACGAATAATGTATAATAATATTTTTAACAAAGACTGTATCCACAATGCCCGTTGCTGACTATATGTTTCACTCAATATCACATCAGGTTGGCTCGAACACGACAAACATAGATAATTCGAAGCACGATTTAATGGTCATAACTAACTTGTTAAACCTCGCCACCTGTATGAATTTGATAAAGTAAAATTTAAATAAAAAAGTAAAAGTATTTATTACAAAAGTATGATGAAAATTATGATAAATCAATAACTATAAATACCGATTATATATTTTTCGAGTGTTTTATCCTGCGTCAAATTTATGTATCCGAGTTGCTTCACGTGTAATGGCGCTTTGAGGGAAGGTTACAGTTTGGCTGAGCATGTTTTTTCCCCCCAAATTATTTAAGGATAGAAAAGCATACATTAAATTATTACACATGAAAACTAACTGCAACAGAGAATATGTGATAATAAGCCAGATGTGGCAAATGATCTTGAATGCAGAAAAATATGGCGCACTGAAATAAAAGTCTGTATTTTTTATTGTGAATATGAAAAAGATGAACAGTACATCATCTAAGTTTTAGAGTGTTTTTTAATTTTTATAATTCTAACTTTGTGGTTGCGTTTTCTGTCTATTATTTTTTAATAAATCACTATATGTCTAGGAAATTTTTATTTGTTTCACACGTTTGAAGCTTCGTGATTTAGAAGCTGGCTTAGCCTTTATAGATGAGAGAGTTTGACCAAGAAAGTGATTCAACGAATGTTTAAAAAACAAAGACTAAAATAAATATAGCTACTGTCTTTCGTTTGACTAGCTTCGTGATTTAGAAGCTGGCTTAGCCTTTATAGATGAGAGAGTTTGACCAAGAAAGTGATTCAACGAATGTTTAAAAAACAAAGACTAAAATAAATATAGCTACTGTCTTTCGTTTGACTAGTAGAGTTTTAACTATAAATTTGCAGTAATAACTATAATCAACTGCATATAAAAAGGTCAAAAGTGAAGCCTGAAATACAAATATTAAATTAAAATATTCCTTGTTTAATCTTGCGTCCCAGAGCGAGTAAATCGCTTGCATCTGCTTCCAACTTAACTGTTATGATAAATTTTGACTAATTCTGTATTAGGACATTAAATACTTTTGATATGTTTATTGTTCGAAACATCCTTATGGAAATATCAGCCATTACATCCATAGTCGGTATTCTCTATTATACTAATTATGAGATAAGTTGTTTTACTTTAATAGATAACGAAAAGCAATTTGAACTCTACGTCACGTTAGAAAGGGTTTACTGAAGGCAAAATACTAATTTTGTGAAAATTATCTGATGAGAATGGAATAAACCAACTGAAAATTAGTTAATATAAGTTAAAGCATTTCTTTATTTGCAGTTAGTCACAAAGCTATATAATAGGCTATCTCTGTTATGCCTATTCGAACCCCGGCCTCTAGCGTTGTAAGTCTGCAGACACACCACTGTTTTCTAACCACTCGGCCATGTCGGGCCCTGATAGAATAAAAGAAACTTCGTAAACTAACACGTTGAAGCTGAGCCACCCAAAAATAAGCACTCAATCAGCTGTAATGGCACGAAACATCCTAACAGAAACCAAAATATAATCGTAACGAGTTTTAAATTAATTGAATTTTCAAATCAGTAAATATATATTCTACAATAGACCTGAAAAACTGACAAAAATTAATAGCCAATTTGAAGAGAGTTAACGATATTATAATTCATTTTACTCAATTTTGCGAATTTGATTAATTTCTATTTTCAATCTATTTGGATGCATATTAGCACAATTTAAAGCATAAAGAAAAATTTATATATATATAACAATATCTACACAAGTTAAATTTCACTTCTGTTAGATATTATAGTTCTTATAGTTTTCCATGCACCAGTTTATCTTATTCTTCCTTTCAACTCGTAAAATTATTTAAGACCAGCAGAAATGCCACCCTACAGGCGATTGTTTAAGCTAGTAATTACTAATCGTAGTATTCATACTTCGTTGAAATATATTGAGAAAAAGCAAACATTTTCTAAAGTAATTATTTATTATCTGGGAAGTACAACTCACTGCATCAAAATGATTCAATGTACAGAGTTCAAATTTTTATAAATTTTGCTGATATTACTTTAATGTCTATATGGTGAAAGTGATACCTTTTATTGGAAAAATAGTAATAGTTTTTGAGAACTAAATTTTATTTTAAAAATTACGCCAATAACGATGTAATCAAACCGTCGTGTAGGTCCTAGTGAAAGTCGTGTTCTTGTTGTAAACAGCGTACTTTTGTTTAAAATTATGTTTTCTTATAAAGAAACAGTTGTTATACATACCACATTTAGGTTTCTAATTGTCTGAATTTTGAATACCCAAAATGTGAAACTTTCTTAGAAATTTTGTTTCTGATGCCATTCAGTAGATGATGAAGAACTATTTGGTTACGTACAAAAATACTGACACACACGCTACGCCCATTATAGAAGCATCACATGATATATAAAGTAGTTTGTAGGTTCTGCTAGTGTTTAGCTCCGATTCTTTCCATTTTCTATAAGAAGATGAAAATATATTTAATTCCCTTTTTTGTGTTAAGATTCAAACGAAAGAATATTTACAAATTTTAATAAGCAATGACAAAACAGGGACTGCATTTACAGATTATCAATGGAATCTTCGATTTATTTCATTTTAAACAAACATCATATTTCATGGCACAATTTAGTATAACTTTAGGTAGAATTGTTATGTAGTATTTTACATGTATTGATTGTGTTTCAGGTAGAAATACCAACCGTGGCTTACGACACTTAAAATTAGATTTCGATACATTGGTGGAAAGAGTAAAAATGGCTTGTAATGTAATTTTATTCTTCAGAACAATGAAAACCAATTCAAGTTATATAGAAATACTAAAATTAATAAAAGTAATAGCAGAAATATGTTATACAGAACTAAACCTAAATTTCTGACTTTGACTGAGATGAAGGAAAGAACTTAAACAAAATATAAAAACAAATTGAAAATTAATCTTTAATCACTCAAAATTGAAACCAAGACAAGCACACAAAGACTATGAACAACATTGTTCTCAAACTGTCAATACCGCTTACCAGAATTAATCCTGCGTCTTAACTTATACATGTAAAGGAAAAACTGTTCAAATAAAGGAAGTAAATGTAGGAATGGTTAATATTTATCCTTCAGAAACAGCACAAACAAGATAGTAGGGTGGTATTTGTATAACAGCACGTCTTTCGGTGGGACAGCAGCAAGTCTTCGGATTTACAACACTAAAATCAAGGGTTGGACTTCCCTTGGTGGACACAGCAGATAGCCCTATGTGGTTTTGCCATAAGAAAAACACATACTCATTGCCACACAGTACAGTAGAGTGTTAAAAGAGAAAAATGTGGAAAATTCTATTGAATTGTAATTGAATAGTTATATATATATATATATATTGCTGTATGTTAACTTTTGCCTGTGCTGTTATGTAGGGTTGATGAAAACGCCATTTTTATTTTCTTTGCATTGTGTTTTGAAGGATGGATGTTGGCCATCCCTACATTTACTTCCTTTTTAAAAAAAAATTTCTTTACTTTTTGCTTGTTTTTTAATGCTGTGTTTCAATAGACAGAGATAAGTTGTGTTTATAACCAAGTTGTAAATACATTAAGGTTCCAACTGTAATATTTATTGTTCATTTATTATCGGCTAGTAATTCCTATTTCACCTTGTACGGAAGCTTTTTAACAGAACATCAAAGTTTGATAAGAAAGCTAACTTCAAGGGGTAACGGTGATGTCGTTTACATAGAATTATGATTTTTTAAAATTACTATTATTGATTAATAATACTTATAAAAGCGGGTATTTCATTTGAAACTATGTCATCTAAGTGAAATTTTTTGAAATTAATATATCATTGTTTTGATTTCTGAGTTATCATACAATAAGAAAATAAATAGAAAAAAGAAGAATAAGAAATTCAAACATTTTGCAACGATATTTACAGATATTCCCAGAACTTGTGACACAGTCATTACATGGATATACTTATTTAGTTTAGAAAGGTACAATTTATTGTTAATCAAAATTTTAAAAGGTTTTTACTCTTACACACATTGTATGTTTAATTTATAAGATTTTAACAACGTTGAGCTCATTGTTATGCTACTCTTATATTGTTAAGGATAATTTTTTATTTGGTATTTCAAGGTATTTTTTTATGAAATCCTTGCGCTTGTACTGATGAAATGTTTGGTTACTTGATAGCTTTGGGTGGCAAATGCACCCTGGGAGATTTAACCCTATTTGAAAGAGTATATAATGATTGATTCTATATCTCTACTTTATCTGATTTGGTATAGATGTTTTTCGTCTTTAGATATTTAAGTGAGAGTGTCCTTCATCTAATGGATTCATCGAATATCAATTAATTATTATTATTATTTGTATCGAACGTACAAATAAAGCGTTTTGTTTCTTTGTTTATTTCTGTTTCTTTAATTCACTCAGATAAAAATTCATTTTAACTCCACAATACATTTTGTGCTGAATATATTAAAACGATTATTACGTTCACTTGCAAACACCACACAACCTCACTGTGGTATCAGAATAAAGCAGTTGTACCCGAATCACTTGTGTTTGTTTGTTTCCTTATAGCAAAGCCACATCGAGTTATCTGCTGAGTCCACAGAATCAGTTGGGATATTGCAATAGATTGTTTGTAGCTGGATCTGGAATTTTTAAAATGATCTCATTATATATATATATATAATGTAATATAAAATTCACGTTGCAAGAAATTATCACTCCTGAATTTCTATATTTAGCTTTTCTCGAGTTCAAATCATGAAAATGCCATTCATACAGCTTTTGTAAAAAAAAAATATTTCGTTCGCTTGTTTATTCTTAAGCATAAAGTTATGCAATAGGTTATGCGTACTGTGCCCACCACTGACATTGAAATTATACTTTTAATGTTATACGTTTTATTCAAACAGTCCTTTAAACGTATATGAAAAAAGCTGTTTATAATAATTATTTTCCAACAGTAAAACGTTGGCACATTTCCTGTTTGTTCTGTAACTTATATTGGCTTAGTTGAAATTTTGAAAGAGTAAACTTTAACATGTTTTAAGTGCCTGTTAAGGCTTAGCTAAGAGATGTGGTTTCAGCTTCGTATAATGTGAGTTGTTGCATATAAACTGCTATCCCTTCCTTCATTTGTTTTTTTTTTTTTTAATTTCGCACAAAACTACTCGAGGGCTATATGTGCTAGCCGTCCTTAATTTAGTAGTGTAAGACTAGAGGGAAAGCAGCTAGTCATCACCACCCACCGCAAACTCTTGGGCTACTCTTTTACCAACGAATAGTAGGATTAACCGTCACATTATAACGCCCCCACAGCTGAAAGGGCGAGCATGTTGGGCGCGACAGGGATGCGAATCTGCGACCCTCAGATTACGAGTCGCACGCCTTAACACGCTTAGCCATACCGGGCCACCCCTTCCTTCACATGATCTAAAAGTTAATTTTGTGTTTTAAATTTGTATATTTTGGAAAGTATTTTAAACTGATAGTTAATTTAAAATAATGCCGCTCATGTAACTCTTGGGCTACTCTAATTGTTTAGTGTGATATTATTTCATTCTTTTAATGCATCATAGTTTCAAGGTAAGGAGCACAAGTTTAACGGCAATGAGATACATATCATGTGTCGTCAGCTTCACATGTGTCATCAGATTCACATTCCAGCAAGGCGAGGACCAGGCTATACCTAGAAATATTTTTAAGCTCTCATGCAATTCACAGGAAATGTCTTATTACTATTTTTAACAGCTATAACAATTTTTCACATATGTTGCGTGCAGTAGTTCTTGGTCTTAAGGTATGGAATATTTATGGATGTTTGGTAATTCATACAATTCAATGCATCTGGAGTGCCAAGGGACGAAAGTTAATCACACAACTTCAAAGATCTTAGATTTAGTAGATTTTTCAAAACTGTTTCGTTTCTCTTTCAAGGAAATAAGATATTTTCCTAACTTTGGAATCAATTATGATTTAACTGAAAACAAACACATGAAGTCAGTAAACTGATTTCAATAAAAGATTAACAGAGATATCTGGCAAAACGTATTAAATGGCATTTTACGGAACGAGCTTTCTCTCCCAGTAGATGTATTGTGCGGGAGTATGATACATGTAAAACTGAACTAAAACGGTGGAGGTACTTTTAAGGGGACATGATGTAAAGGCTAACATGTACTCCGAGTGGTGATAGATATATCGGTGCTTCGTGAGGGATAAGATAATGGAGCATCTTCGAGATGCTAAAAACAGAAACGACCAACAACCATTTGGCGTACTTTTGTAACATTGCGCGCATGCCAATAAAAACGCCCCCTCTATTATCAAAACAACACATATTTCTGCTGACAGAAATATTACTGAAAGTTTAATAGATAGGAATGAAAGCTCCATATGACACAGTCAGTGTACTTGGCCTTTATTATATAATTTCATGATTATATTGTACCTATTTTATAGCTTCGTGCTAAGCATTAAACAGCATTTAACCTTTACTTTCAAATAATTTTATTAATTCGTTCTAGATAATGCATTTACGAGGGCTGTTCAAAAAATACGCGGACTGTTTGAATTGCGCGGCTCCAGTTGCTTCCAGAGGAATCCGCTTGGTGTCGCTAGGTTTGCACAGATCAGCTGATTACGACGCCATTTCCCGATTGCAGATATCTTCATTTGTGTATTAGCTACGCGGTTTTAAGTGAAGTGCGATTTTTTCGTTTGGCGGATGTCAGAATGAATGACCTGAAGGAGCAACGACTTGCTGTGAAATTTTGTGTTAAACGTGGAAACTCTGCGACTGAAACTTTTGCTATGCTTAACACGGCTTACGGTGATGTTGCTATGAAGCGTACGGCATGTTTCAAGTGGCATGAACGTTTTAAGGATGGTCGACAGTCCATTGAAGATGATGAGCGTCCTGGACGTCCTTCCACGTCAACTGACGACCCACACGTCGACAAAATCAACACCCTGGTGCGGGCAAATCGACATCTGACTGTCAGGGAGCTTGCTGAAGAGTGTGGGATATCAGTTGGATCTTGTTACGAGATTTTGATCGAAAAATTGAAGATGCACCGCGTTGCTGCGAAATTTGTGCCTCAGAACTCGTGAGAGTTTGGCCAAACACTCGATCACTGTTCTTCCCCCCCTACTCACCTGACCTTGCTCCTTGAGATATTTTCTTGTTCCCCAAACTCAAAAGACCCTTGAAAGGAAGAAGATTTGAGACGATTCCCGAGATTAAGGCAAATGCGACGAAGGAGCTGGAGGACATTACAAAAGAAGCGTACCAGGACTGTTTCAACAAGTGGAAACACCGTTGGGGTAAGTGTGTGCGTTGGGGAGGAGAGTACTTTGAAGGGGTCCCAGACCTGTAACTTCTAAATAAAGTACATTTTGTTTTATGACGTCAGTCCGTGTATTTTTTGAACAGCCCTCGTATGTTTTGGTTTTGCAATGATTGGATACGTTTTGGTGTTGTACATCGCATAATCTTTACATCGAGTTTCCTATTTACAAAATGGTAATGATTAATTGTTGTAAAGAGGTTTTTTTACCACGTCATCACGTGACTTGCTTTAATTTGGTTTTATTTGAAAAGTTGGAACAACACAGTGTACAGAGTGTTTGACACCTGATATAGCCATAAGAGCCAAGACTATATATGTAAATGATATACATATTTTTAAAGGATAACAAGTCTTTTAACAAAATATACGTTGTAATAAAGTGTAAAGGTATTATTTCAGCAAACTAAGTCTGTAATAAAACCTTCAGTTTTCACACAACTACGATGAACTGCTTAATATAATCTTTATTAACTATATCATGTTACCCGAGAAAGTTAGTGAGTTTAATTTTCCCTTTCGCTTTTTTTTTTTTTTCTAGCCTTGTAAGTCCTTGTGTTACCTGTAAAGAAGATGGCTACCACCAGACAATTCTGCCCGAATATCACTGATGATGTATTACCATCCAAGATGCTCAAACAGCAGTAAGTACTCTCGAGACTTAAAAAAAAAAACGCCTATCGTGTAGCTCAGAAAATACTTGGTTATACTTTACAACCTAATTTGTCATGAGTATGTTTTACAAATGTATCTAAGGCTCTTTCAGAAAGGTCACTTGACAGAATATTAATGAACTAGGAGCTTGATGAAGCAAACTATCTAATGTGGTATTCATGTTTTCAAGTAATTAAAAATATATATCTTAGGTATTGATTAAATAACTTTTTAGTCATTTTAGTATCAGTTTTTTTTTTTATAAACTTATGTTTCTATATTATTTTTTTAATTTTCTGGGGTGGAATGACCAAGTCATCACTTATTTTCCTTTTCATGTATTTGATTTTGTTTATTTTCAAATCAAACCTTTGATGTACCGTAATGTCGTTTTGTTTCTTATTTCGTTTGATATATTGTTAGCCGTGGCCTACTGGTTAGGTTTGAGCCGTGATGCTACTGAACCCACTAAGAACTAAAAAAAATAAAAGTTGATTAATTCCTTTGTTTGACTCAAAGCATCGGAGACAGCTCTTTCAGCTTTTGGTATTATTGCCTGCTATCCTTCTGATCAGTACAGAAGTTGCTCTAACATTAGTGTAATTCGAACCATCTTATATCGACTACTAAGAGCTCAAGTACTGTATCATGAAAAGATTATTGACACAGCAAATTTGATATCCAAGGAATACTAAGAATACTACAGTTTAAATAGAATGCAATGATTACTGACATAGTACTCTGGGCCGATACAAAATGAGAGAAAGTAAAACCATTGTAGGCTGATTTACTAGAGATGTAAGTCAAAGAGTAAATATACTGCAAGTTGGGTTACCTAACGAAGCGTACTGCCATTACTGTCAGCCAGCTTCTAGACAGGGGGAACTTACAATACTCCAGATCAACGTTCCCCAAACTTTTGTTATCCACGCTTCTCCCTTTAATAAACACAGTGTTTGCGCTTTTCTTTCTCCTTTTAAGTGAGAGAACGAAAATGAAGCGACTAGATACTCATTAAAACCTATAGACTCTACCCTTATCACTCGCAACCCCCTCCAAGAGATTACTTGTGTACTCCAGAGTAACGCACCCTACACTTTGGGAAACATTGTTGTAAATCAATCTGACAAATATAAAGCATTGAAACATATTAGGATATATCTAACACATATTGAATATTGACGACTGTCGTAACTATACGTTGATTTACCATCTAATAACTGCTGAAAGTACAGTAGCTTACAAGTTGGTGGAACCGTTGGTCAATTCTATTTTAAAGAATCATCAATAGTACTCTTACTATCTCCTCTTTCATTTGCCTTACTTTATTACTTTAACAGAGTCACCTAGCGTGTTAACGGACTTATATTTGCTAAAATTCGGATTCGTTTACCCTCGGTGAACAAAGCACAAATAGATCCTTACGTAGCTTTGCACTAGGACAACTACCAAAGTTACCTTAACGGCGCCTTACACACATGGGGGTTGAAACAGTCATCACAGGGTCTATATATTGAAGGTTGTGTGGACCCAAGAGTAATAATTTTTATAGATCCTACATCCCATATAGAATAAAATTATCCATGGATCTCCATTAAGATAATGAACCTGGGGATTGAGCCCCCTCCAGCCCCTATCTAAATACGCCACTCATTAAACTATCCAAACGAATGTAGTCCTAGTATTCAATATAAGGCAAAATGAAATACAGTATTATCAGTAATAATCAATACTCTTTGTATTTCATGGTTGAAAAAGGACTTCAATACCTAAATACATTCTATTAACTTACCGTGAATTTATCTGTCGTCAACTGTATGTTTAATTTTCTTAACGAAGATATAACAATTGTTAACAGATATAGTGCTCTAATATTACACATCATCAATTGTTTCGAAGTATAGTATATGTTCTGTAAAACTAAATGTCACATTTGTTTTTTTACAGCCAGTATAACATAATATCTAGTAACGCCTGACACGGAGTTGTAACCAGAGCGCCAAATTACGAAACACGCAGTAAACATTTTACAATGAATTAGGTAATCTGAAAATGTTCCCTACGGGATAACGTAAGTCCACATACTTACACTTCTAAACTCCTGGTATCGATTCCTCGCTGTGGACACAGCAGATAACCTAATGTGGCTTTGGTCTAAAACGAACAAACATCATCCCAAAAAGTTAGGAGATAACAAACTGGTTACACTTACTCTTTTTTTTATACTACTGAGCAGATAGTATATTTTATATCTCGAAAAAACATTCCCCACTAAACATGTAATACATAAAAAAGTTTTAAGCAATTAAAGAACTTAATAACAAAAACTGGGACATCAGAGAAATAATGTTTTTTAATTCATCACGAATTACAAGCTGATGGAACATTTAGAAAGTAAAGGTTATATAATGTTTCATATTTCAGACATGACAGAAAGAAAGGTTTAACTGTTTTTATTTGAAGATAAAATTCCGAGATTTCGAGCAACAGTTTTGCATTTCAAAATTACTTCTTCATGCATTAAGTGATAAGCCATGATAACAATTGCTAACCCTAGTATCATGTAAAAACTGCCAATAATCAGCTTTGTCTGTTCGGACTGAATGTTTTTCTCAAATTTGTATGATCCAGGAACGAGGTTACCGAAACCAATTGTACTTAGTGCAACGAAACAGAAATATGCACCGTTCAAAAAACCCCAGTCTTCCCCCAAAGAAAATATCATGGCTCCAATGAAAATATAGGCAACGACAAAAATGATTACTACGTACATAGGAATATGTTTTTCTTGATTATGATTGACATTGTTTTGTTGTTTAAAAGAGCGACATCAGAGTGATTGAGTTTAGTGGTGTAGTTAGTAAAAGATGGAGGAAGCGACGAAGATTTCGCATTATTACGTCGAGCATAGGAAACTTTGTTGGAAATGTCGACACACAGATTTTGTGATTCTTCAACCACTCGGTTAAGTGTTGTCATTTGACAACTATTTTCGTTACATCCAAGGCTCATTGCTGTCTGATTATTTCCCGACCAATCATTTATTTTTTCATGACTAATTAAGTTATTGTACTCATTTAACTGATCAAAAGTTGATGACTGGCCACTTTCAGTTGTCTCTTCAACAAACCGCTGACCAGAATTCCACGATTGAATATTCTCCTCAATACTTGCTTCGTCGTTCGGAAAGGATGAACTGCTACTTGGCATCTGTTTTCTTATCATCATATTTATTGCTTTTTGAATCTTTCTGAACTGAATTTGCTCTCGACAGCGAACACAAAAAACATGAAAATAGATGAATCTGAAAAGTCGAGAAAAATAGTATCCAATTTTGGTCAGGCACAGAAACATCAGAGGGATTCCTATGATGGAATAGAATATGGTCACTACTTTGCCAAAGTTTGTTTTAGGTGCCATATTCCCGTAACCTAAATATAAAAAGGCAAAAGTACATTAATTATTAGTGACTTTAGTTTAAATAAGTTATACATTAATAACTGTTAAAACATATTTGTTTTGTGACAATGTTTGATTATTACTAGACAAATTAAAAAAGGACTATCATAAATAAGATTGAAATAGCTGATATTTTTGACTTCACGAATAAATAAGTTATCATAGTATTATGAAACGTAAAAAATTACATCACAAGACAACAGGCATAACCTTACATATTAATGTTCGTAACGAAATCTGTACATTGATCGACATTTAGATCAGTCCCTGAGATCAAGAGGCATTTTTAAAATGGCGTCACGTTGGTTAACAAGTGTCTAGAAAATGGTAGTAAGATTTTCTGAGAACTCATTTGGGTTAAAATTCTTTTCCATTTAGAAGTATATCAAGATAAAACATAAACATTGTCAGTACACGATACAAGCAGCTTCTGCTTGAAGCTTTGAATATTAAAAGGTTTATATAATTTAAAACCGAAAACCAGCCCGATTTTATAATAGAGTTTTTATAACTGCGTGCTCTGCCATTGACCATTGTTGCTTCCTAAATAGCTTTCCATGCGATGCACTAAAATCTTTACCATTATTCCCGAATTGGGTGGGTTCTGTTGAATTATTCGGTGCAAAGAATAATGAAAAATTCAGTTCACTTAATTATAAAGAAAATGTTTTATTTCTTCGATTAGTAGTTCTACAAGTTAGCTTAGCTAATGTTTACTAATAGGTTCAAGTTTTCATTAGACACTAACACAATAATTGTATTCGCTAATTTTTCTCGAAAGGTACGGCACTTCTTGCATCTCTCTTTTTTTAAAAAAAATTCAAAATTCAAACTCAACATTCACAAAACTGAAGGACCTGGCTAAAAGTAACAGAAAATTTATTCAATAATCATTTATTCCTATAACACATAACACACTCACAAACCAACAATGATATACTATAGACTAACCTCTTTTTATTTGGCCCAAATCATTACCCAAATTTTCAATAAGGTTCTAGTGAAAATTTCCTGGGCCTGTCATAGCCTAGCGCGTTAAGGCGTGCACTTCGTAATCTGAGGGCCGCGGGTTCGCGCCCGAGTCGTGCCAAAACATGCTCGCCCTTTCAGCCGTGGGGGCGTTATAATGTGACGGTAAATCCCACTATTCGTTGGTAAAAGAGTATCCCAAGAGTTGGCGGTGGGTGGTGATGACTAGGTGCCTTCCCTCTAGTCTTACACTGCTAAATTAGGGACGGCTAGCACAGATAGCCTTCGAGTTGCTTTGTGCGAAATTCCAAAAACAAACAAACAGAAAATTTCCTCTGTTTAAGCAACAATACAAATATCTAAACTAAAACAAACAAAAACATGGTCTGTAACATAATGTTTTAAGATAATACACTCTGACTGATTTAAGTAGTGTTATGATTATTAACCTGATAGTTTGAACATTTTGTTTTTGTTACTTAACATATTGAACAAAAATGTTTCTACATATGGTTTTAAAGTTGGCGCTGATGTCGTACAATTTTACGTGTTTTACTCCCTCTATATAAGTTGTCTTAAAAACGAATTTACAAGATGTGTTATTAAATAACAAATAATACTAACCAACGTGGATATGTATTCTACTTTGCAATAAAACAACGTACATAGGGAAGAGTAGTTTCATTGTATCTGTATTTTATATTAAACTATTTGATAAACAAAGCTTAATAAGGACGTTATTTCAATGATTTAGTTATGTAGTGCCATATACTATGTTGTTAATAATATAAACGTTTGTCAAAACTTGTATTGTTGCTTTAACGTAACGTGATGGACGCGTCCTAAATCTACGGAAGTTTCTCCAAAAAGAGAGAGCAGTGAGTTAGATAGTCAGGCAACCAATGAAGCAGCTATTGAAAAAAGCAAGTCGGCGTATTATTTAGTGAGTTTGTCTGTTATTGTTAGCCAGTTAGTTAGTCAGTGACTGAGCTCGTTGTTTGGGAAATATATAGTTTGTGTTTCCATATAGAGGTACGGACGGGATAAATCATGTAAGTAAAGTTTGGCTAGACGTTGCTTATTTGTAAAGTTAGGCTTATTGGTAAGCGTTAATTACATTAGCCGTGGAATATGAAAATGAATTAATAAAACGCTCTGACACCATTAAATTAATTGCAATTTTTATTATTTGTTTCATCAAATGATCTAAAAAACCTACTTAACAACGGAAATCATTACAACTATAGCAAATCGAAAATAGCTTTGTTCAACTTTTTTGTTGTTGTTAAATCTCGCACAAATCTAATGATGCCATTTCAAAATTAAAAAGCTGGTAATAGCATATATAATTAAGTATAATGCCCTTAAATTATTAACGGGCATATGAAGACCACGGAACAAAAATATTTTGCTACTCTAGCCCAACCACATGAGTAATGCGAAAGTGAAAGAATGCTCTAAATTAAGAACTAGATCCCTGTTTTTGATTGTTTCTGGGGTTATTATGTCGGAGATATGAGTGTGAGAGCTCTAGTTGTTGATTCGGGGTGGGGGTCTCAAATACTTTCATGCTGGTCTTATTTGCAGGTAGGCTTTTAACGAGTGTAAATATGAGAATGGCCCCTGGATCCCAAAACTATTGAGTTTGTGCATCTTTCTGTAGACCACTACGAGTTGGAACTGAGTATAATAAAACAAGGTACCTGAACACGAAAGGTCGGCATTTCACATGTCTCACAAATGGACCACTAACAAGTTGGGTCTGAGTTAATTCAGAAGGAGTACGGTGGGATTCAAGCCCTGAGGCAGATATCCCGACTGCCTTACCAAAAGGAGTCATTAGTTATTCGGTGTTTTCGGTTATATCAGCTTTACAGAATTTAAACGCAAAACCTAAATGTCTTTTTATCGATTCCTGATCAAATATTGGAGACGAATAACAAACGTGCGTTCTGTATTGCCAAAACTTGCTTGTATTTGACAGCGAAAGGCGAGTTCGTTGTGGCTAATTTGGTGTTAGGTGTTAAAGCTTACAACACTCACGTTGAACACAAGTACTTCCTCGTGAATGTAACGATGTTTACAAATTATAAGTTTTTATTTGCTATTTTCTATGCACTATTTATGCTTGTCTTGCTAAAGTTACTACTGTTTAATGTTTTAATATTCATATTTTAGAGGTAAATTCAAGCAAAGAAAACAACAACAGAAACTTTACAACACAGGTTACTTCTGTGTAAACAAATTACATATTTTGAAAAAAACTAACCGATTTGAACATGTTGAAGAAACAGACTGCCCGGCATGGCCAGGTGGTTAAGGAACTCGACTCGTAGTCCGAGGGTCGTGGTTTTGAATCCCCGTCACACCAAACATGCTAGCCCTTTCAGTCGTGGGGGCATTATAATGTTACGGTCAATCTCACTATTCGTTGGTAAAAATGTAGCCCAAAAGTTGGCAGTGTGTGGCGATGACTAGTTGCCTTCCCTCTAGTCTTACACTGTTAAATTAGGGACGGCTAGCGCAGATAACCCTCGTGTAGCTTTACGCGAAATTAAAAAAACAAGAAAGAAAAGACACAGACTTCAAACGAAAGTAACTTGTTATTTTAAAATATGAAAATCAGCAATAACAAGTGAGTTGTTACAATTTAATTACTTGTGTAGCTTCGAAAAGTTTACAAGTTTTTTTCTCTCTCAATAAATCGGCGAGTCTTTTATCAATCCTAAAATGAATCTAGTTTAAGTCTTGCATACTTTTGAATGAACAAAAACAACAACAAAAATTCTAGCTCCATTTGAAACTAATTGTTCTGAAAACAAAACCAAAAAGTTAAATATAATGGGATACTTTTTAAGCTCCATGGTTAAAGGGAGGGTAAAAGTATTCAAAGGAAAAAAAAAATGCGAGAGAGAAAACGAACAATTAACGTACTGGAAAGTTGTTAGTGTTAAGATGAATGAATGTGGTTGGTAAAGAAAATAAAATTATTACTTGCAGTAGTCAGTATTAAGATTAATTTTCTTGGGCTATTAGAAGCAAGATATTTATCTCTCGTTTTAATAAATTATTAGAAGTGAAACAAACTTTGACGAGACCAAAAGGAAATATGGAAGCATCTATGGTTATTAGGGCTATAGGAAAAATAAATAATTAGAATAAGTGACAACTTCTATGACTGGCATGGCCAGATGGTTAGGGCGCTCGAGTCGTAATCTGAAGGTCACGAGTTCGAATCCCCGTCACATCCAATGTGTTCACTCTTTCAGCCGTGGATGCGTTATAACGTGATGGTCAATCCCACTATTCGTTTGTAAAAGAGTGGACGATAGGTGGTGATAATAGCTGCCTTCCCTCTAGTCTTACACTACTAAATTAGGGACGGATAAGCTCATGTGGCTTTGCGCGAAATTCAAAAACAAACAAAGCAAAATCTAAAGTAAATAACTACTGCTGGTTAGGTATAATGTGAGCAGACAAATACCTGTAAAGATGAAAATACTAATTAAATATCTCCAGATAAATTAAAATACATGTTTTTTTTCGATGTATGTAGGAAAAATGATTTGGGTTATTCCAATCACACTTGTTGGTCATATGCAGGATATTTGCTTCCAGTTATTGCGTGGATGCTGGCATAGGGATATATTCTCAGTAATTTTTATTACTTACATCTGTTTGCTGCACAACTTTTTACTAAAATAAACTGCATGCGTAAATTTGGTATTTTTATACCACGAAAGTTTTATCTGTGGCTGGGTCGTAGCAACTCACGCACCATTGTGTTTATTTGCTGAGATAATAAATAGTTGATATGGCTACAATAACATTAACTTTTAATTAAAAGTTAATAAACTACGATAGGATGAAAGTATTTTGTAGGTCAAGACGTTTCAGGAACCTGCTATTTTTAAGTTGTTTGTCTCGTGCCAGCTTTTCTAACGAGCAGGAAAACCATACCCTTTTTTTTTTTTTCACTTAAGTTCGGTACATTCTTTCACGTGTTGGTTTTAACTTCACGAGTTAAACTTTGCCAAACATTTCTGAGAATGATTTAAAATTAATGTTTTCGAACTCCATACTTACACATGGCTTAGAATTTCTGAAAACTTACTCTCAAGAATGTGCCGCCAGTTCCGAAAAGCTTTGTCTTCATCCGCACTGAACCCTAAACATTGAGCCAGGTTATTGCGTTGTATGACGTCAGACAGCAAAGAAACTACTTCATTCGAAATAGACAATAGGTAGTTGACGTTCTTTCACGTGGTCTTTTACCGTTTTTATGCTTGGTCTGTTCGGTTCTTTTGAAGCGAACTGAATGATTGCTATTATTTCTCCGGAAGTTGGGTTTATTCTGTGAAAATTAAATTATATCTTTTGAACGATTCAACAAGAAATTCGTCTTTCTTGAATGTAATGAGAATCGTAAAGCAACAGAAAATGCATTCAAAATGTTGGAGAAGCACGAAACTGTTCTTGCTGATGCACATAGTTTAAGTCTAAAGAAACTTACGTAATTAAACTTTCACATCTAAAAATTCATAAAAAATATATTTCATGACATTCTCTATGATCTACCTATCTGTTATGATGAATGCTGATATTACACTAGTTCTTAGTTTTTATGGCATAGATTTCATTGTCTACGATTATGTTAATGAGTTTTATATTAAGCTTGAATAAGAAGTTTTGGGAAGTCTAGTTGCTGTTATTCTACTAATAAAGAAATTAGTTTCTTTTATTTAAGCTATTTATAGATATTTTTACGTTACATTCTCGATTTCGTCTAACATTACATACTTTATTACTGCAGGTATATATATATTTAATATTATTGTGTACAACATTATTTAAATGCAGTTTTGATATCAGATACCCCTGGGTTTCAATACGTTCGGAGCATATTGATAATGTCATATTTCTATGTCTGGTTTTAATAAACTATTTATTGCACAAGAGATTCATGTTTATGACCGTTAGAGTTGAAGTTACATTTTCATGAGCCTAGGTGGGTCTAAATTCATCAAATACATAGTATTTCTTTTTTGTATTATTGCTGTCAGAACAGCAGAGGTATCGCATTCGTCCTGTGGGTGGACTCAGCAGATAGTCCGATGTGGCTTTCCTATAAAAACCCTTCCTCCACCTCATCCTGTAGATATTGTCATTAGGGTTAGACCGTTTCAGTGACAGTCGGAGATGTAGTTACAGGCAGTGGTGTAATTGGAACAGACATATTATACTATCCACAGTTAGAGTATCGTAGTTACAGTCGGAATTACTGTCGCCAGAAGCAAAATATACAATCGGAGTTATTGACGATAGAAACAGGAACTTGCAGTAACAGGTGGAGCCATAGTGGTCACAGGTAGAGCTTTACATTTACAATTAGTAACGGGATTAATGCCACTGGCGAAGTTACCCTCTTCAAAACGAACTTCACTGTTAAAACATGATATTCCAGGTTGAGATATCCGTTGTCACATGTGGAAGTTTGAGCACCTTAGATAGAAGTATCAATGTCATAGGTAAGAGGTGTAAGGCTTGCGTTACAGAACCACTTCTATTCTGGGCAGAAATACCGACGATAACTTAAAGCTAGTGGTTTCGCTTCGTATGATGAGATACCATTGTTATGGTGGAAAAACTTAAAAGCTACAAGAGGAAGGATTCTTATTTTTTGTTGAGAGATTTTACTGGCAGAAGTGAAAGCACCAACAAATCAGGTGGACATATAACTAACTGTCTCAAGCTGTTGCTCTCATAGAGCAAAGTTTTTGGTATTATTCTATGGTAAATCGCTACAACACTAAATATTATAAGTAGAGTAATAAACGAAAAAGTATTCAGTAGGTACAGAACTTATATTATATGTCGTAGTTCCTGAATATTGACGGTTATAAAACTAATAATGCTGTTTTCAAAACTATGTTAGAACTGACAAAATAATGTGATATAAAATCGGAGTAACTTGATGCCTTAGTATCTAAACAACTACAAAAAGGATTATATTACATCTTATAATAACTGATATCATTTCGAGGCGTTCCACCTTGGTACAGCGGTAAGTAATCGGATTTACAATCCTAAAACCAGGGCTCGATTACCTTCGGTGGACTCAGCAGATAGCCCAATGTGGCATTGCTATAAGAAAACACATACACACTTCGAGTCCTAGATCTGACTAGCTATAAAACTTATGACACTTCATTCCCCAGATCCCAAATAACTACAAAACTGATAACACTTTGTGTTAGAATTCTCGACAAAGCTATAACTTGGTGATAACTTTATGAATTAGTCGCTAGGTAAATATAAACTTGAACCATAAAACTCATCGTTTTGTAGTTCCTAAGCAGTTATAAAATGACAAAATTTTGAGTTAGAGTTCCTAAGTAACTACAAAACCAAATAAAACTTAGGGTCGAAGTTCCCGAGTAAATATAAAAAACTGGTAGCACTTCGTGTTGTAAATATAAATAGCTACACTGATGACATTCTGTGTCCCAGAACTTGATTAGCAATAAATTTATCTTATGGTCTTGATTTCCTACTTTATGAATAATTATGAAACTAATGACATTTAATGCTGTAGTTTCTAAGTAACTTTAAAACTGACGAGTCATTGTGTTATTTGTCTTGAAAAACTAAAAAAATGATAACACTTTGTGTCGTAGTTCTTAAACTACTATAAAATTGATAAAACAATGTGTCGTATTTTTTAAATAGCTACAAAACTGATAAGATTTTATGTCGTATTATCTAAATAACTATACCACTTACAATACTTCGTGTATTAGTTCCTTTGTAATTGCCCCTCAGTGGCTCAGCGGTATGTCTGCGGACTTACAACGCTAAAAACCAGGTTTCGATACCCGTGGTGAGCAGAGCACAGATAGCCCATTGTGTAACTTTGTACTCAATTAAAAAATAATAACACCAACAACCTTTGTAATTATTAACACCAACAACACTTAGTATTCCAGAAATAACAGTGAAACTAATAAGTGTTCGTGTTTTAATTTTGGATTAAAGCAATGACACTTCTTGCAGTGGTTCTTGAGTCACGATAAATCTGATAACCTTGGTGTAAGAATTCCTAATTAACTATTATGCTGATGTCATTATAAAGGATGAAAACTTATAACACTTTGTGTCGTTGTTCCTGAATAATCGTAAGAATAATAAAACTTTATTCTATTTCCTGGACAACTATAAAATTAATGATCTTTTGTGTTACAGTTCGCAAGTATAAAACATACAGGTAATCGTACAGTGGTTACAGAGTAATAATAAATTTCATGTCACAAGAAATATAAAAATTATTGACTGAGTGTTGGGTTCTATTACACAAAGCAACAAGGCCATCGGCACTAAACTGTTTTGTTTCACGCAAAAGAAAAAGGTGTTTGTTTTTGTAATTTCGCGCAGAGCTAGCTGTCCTAAATTTAGCAGTGGAAGACTAGAGGGAAAGCAGCTAGTCATCACCACCCACTGCCAATTCTTCGGCTGCTTTTCTTATCCATTCAACTCGTAATTTTAGGGTCGCAGGTTCGAATCTCCGTCGCACCAAACATGCTCGCCCTTTTAGCTGTGGGGTCGTTATAATGTGACGTCAATCCCACTATTCGTTGGTAAAATAGTAGCCCAAGAGTTGGCTGTGGGTAGTGATGACTCGCTGCCTTCCCTGTTTTCTTAGCGGGCTAAATCAGGGACAGTTAGCGCAAATAGCCCTCGTGTAGCTTTGCGCGAAATTATATAAACCCACAAAGAAACAAACTATACAGTGCCGACCTTACCATTGGCACTTAAAAGACAAACTATGATGTAAAATGTGTTGAAAACGATGCTGCCGCTGGGAATCACAGCTGTGGAACGAAAGGAAACCTTGGGCAATTCTGACGTAAGTTGCACATATGTCACACGTTAATTCCTCGTTAAAGAAATAAATATATATATCAAAATTGTGGCATTGCGAAGCCTTGCCAAGACGGCTTTTTATCTACGTCTCTTACCCAAACTAGATGGTCAAACAACGACAGTAGGCCTTGTCAGGAAAAGCTTACTGTAATGTTGTTCACCCAAAACTGTAAAATCTACCTTGTTGTACTTCTTAAGTAACTATGAAACTGGCGACTATTCGTGCCATGTTTCTTGAATAACTGTAAAAAATGATAACACTTTGTGTCGTATTTTTATGTAGCTATAAAAACTTGTAACATTTTGCGTCTTAGTTCCTAAGTAACTGTAACACTTATAATACATTGTGTATTAGTCCCTAAGTAACTATATAAACTGAGTGTGCGTAGTAGTTCTTAAGTACCTGTTAAACAAATTAATATTTTGTGTTGTAATTTCTAAGTAGCTATAAATGTTACATATTATACATATATTTGCCGCCTGTGCGGTTAACAATATATTTCATTTCACCCAACATTGACTTCCAACTGATCTGAAGCTTTATCTTGATAAATGGCTTGAAGTTCACACAAGGGAAGGCAAGACTACAACAAAACAGATTAAATTTGCTGTGGTGTCATCGAGGTCATTTCCACGAATTCCAACATGATCAGAAATCCAGAAAAACGTAACACAGGAGGATAAGAACCAGGTATTGGACAATCACTTCTGAATATTCAAGAGTATTTGGTGAAAATTAGCATTAAGCAATTTCAGAGCCTTCAAAGAGCTACATGAAATGGTGTAAATTGTACAATTACTTTACTGCTTTGATTTACACAGTTTGGAACAAGTGAGATAGTATATAAGTCAACAGTGAACACAGACCCTGTGAGCAACCATAGAGATGCAAAAAGCATGACAGATTCCACAGAGTCAAGTTATTTGTAGCCATCCATAAAAAACAGGAAGAGAGGGGTTTGTGAAGAAGAAGTCAGTATTTCCATTAAGTAATAAGATTACATTAATTTGTAAACAGTACAACATCAAAACACGATGGAATGTGTGGCAAGAACCGAAACTTCACAGCATATTCAAAATAAAGTTTCTAGCATCTGAAGTGAAGTGTGATCTCATAGGATTCAGTGTGCACTCTCTGGACCAAAGAAGTACGAAAAACTGTTGTGCAAAGCCAAGGCTCCTGATGACACACATACTCTAACGTCCTTCCAGTACAGCTTTTGGGTGAATTACAGAATAGAGATCCATATTCAGGCTTAGATTGATTGAAAGCATGAAATCTCTTTGTCTTAACACCTAGCTGCTCCCTATTTGTAGAAGGGAAGAATGTAAAGAATGTCCAGTGCCCTTGTACCCTTGATTTTAAGCTGCTTAATGTACGGAATAAATGCCACTTTCCAGTCAAAGAGACGTCCTAGGATCTTTAACTCAACCATCATTGCAGAACCATCAAGGTGGAATATGAAATGAGACTTCAATTCCCACTGATGCAAAAACACATGCAAGTGGTTTAAGTGACAAGAATGTGGTCCACTAAAAGAAGTGAATGAAGCTGCTGCTCGATATACCTTATATTTAATGATTGACGGGAATCTGGATCACCAACCCACAGGCTGTTTGCAATTTTAGATGAAATTGGTCAGTGATGGTATTGATCTTAATGCTGAAAGTGTGACACTCAAGACATAGCCCTTAGTGACTCAAAGTTCATGTATGAAGGATCAGTATAATGTTAGCGTCACACGGGTATGAAATTATCTTTTAACAAAATATTATGAATAGAAAATGGATGACTGATCATGCAACACATATGAATGGAGGTTCTGTAAGATTCCAAACTTTCACGTGTTATCATGAGCCTTCGTAGGATAAAAAAGACAGAAACAATATACTCGCTCTTGAAAAAGCTGGATGTTGAATCAATATTTTATGGTGGATTACTGTTTGCAAAAACAACAGTAGGTGAGTGAAAACTTATATGGATAACTAGTCAAAGCAATAAGTCGATAATTAAAATAAATCTTGGTGTCGTTTCCAGACATAGAAAAAGGAATGATAACAGTTCTATGCCATGCATATGCAAAACATTTCTCTTGCCAAACTTGATTTAAAACAGCCATAAGACGATGAAGATGTGCAGAAGATATATGGTGTAACATCTCGTTTAGCCTAATTGATTTGTTGCCAAAACAACATAGAGCAATTTGAAGTTTCACTGGAGAAAACCGTCGATTACAGTCATGGATACTGTCAGCTTGAGAAAAAGGTGGTGCTATTGTTGGACCATGTTTTGATGGCCACTAAGGCAAGGAAAGAGGTGTGTGTGCTAGAATGATGAAAAAGTATTCTCCATGAGTGTTAGCAATATCTTATAAATCACCAACTTCTTGGCGATTAGAAAGAAAGAGAGAAACAAAATAGGATATATATAATTCTCATTAACTTTTTGAATCTTGTTACAAATGACCATAGAACTTTGGGTGGAAAGACTCTGAAGACGAACCTAATCAACATTTGCTTTCGACTTAGATGTCTGACTTACTGAGCATGTACAAGAGCTTGCTGAAAGGCCATGTGGTTGGGAAGAATGAGGTATGTCTGCAAGATATCTCAGGCCTTCATTTGAGTCTTCGGTAGTCGTTAGCATTTAAGAGTCTACTATGAATAAAGATACCATGGTAAACATGTTGAGGTGTTAGGGATTATAAAAACAGATGCATGGACAATATAGTCAGTTACAATCATCTTCTACTTTCCAGAAAAAATACGTAACAAAGAATTGGAACAAAGGGATAGATTGATTGCAGTGAAATATTTATATGAGACATGAAAATAAGTATAGGATCCAGTATCGAAGAGAGAAACGTTCCACATATCGACATCAACATCTTTACCCTTTACCACCCCAGATTGGATGATGCCTACTAAAGTCTTCTGAAATGAAGAAGAGCAATGATAACATACCATCAAAGACTACCTGACAGATATTTCCTGGTGACAAATGAAATGAACAAATTTTAGAGTAAAAACCAGTGGAAATATATTTATTAACAGTCTTCAATGATGTACTGAGTAGTACAATTGTTGAGGCTACATACTGGTCAACCAACAGTGTTACATATTCATGAACTCCTCCATCACATGGTCTGTCTTTTCTTTACAAGGAAACTTCCAAAAGAACGTAGTATCAGCAGCTTTAAGGAGTGTCGTCTGTAAAGAAATACACAAGATGGTAAAGATTAACGAAGGCCATAAAGTAATGTAAATTAGAGCATAAATATCGACAACTATTTTGCCCTTGAAGAAGAAAGTTAATCTTTAGAAGACGCTGGAGTTATAGGGTTTTTATTCATTTATATCAAGACTTCTTAAACTTACATGTTTTTCTAATATCATGAACGTATCGACAAATTTTATTAGAATATCCATTTTTACACAGAAATTTGCAGAATTCTAGGTAAGGAGCTTTTTTGTTCAGTTTATAATCACTTTGTTCTTCTAGTTTCAAATAAGTCATTTAACCTCTATGTACCTTTGTTTATCTCATTGAAATAGGTTCTCGTAGGTGAATGTGATTCCAATGAATGAGGAAGTAATCACATAATAGTCCCAACCCTTGGATGCAGTGAAAGTGGAACTAATTACTCACTATTGTCAGTGGTTGGGATGATGTTGAAGTGGACAAAGACTTGTGCATTGGTTTATCTGTGGGGGATATAAGACCATTAACATAGAGAGAAAGAAAGGCTATATGGATGGAAGGGAGAGATCTGTTTGCGTTTTTATTGTGACAGTGTAACAGATTGCAGAAGTATATCTTCAAATTAGAATAGGGGTCATCATCCTCCGTGCCTCAGAAATACGAGGTCTTCTTTTTCTTCAATCATTTAGTACATGATTGAGAATTAGAGGGATAAAAACCAGAATGGTTGACTCAATGAGGTTTTAACTGAGATTCGTTGCTATCATGGCCTTTGTCTGAGCAAACTGTTAACAATTAAGATATCATAGAGGGCTTCAAGGTTTGATTGAGTAGTTTAGATACCCTGTCTTAACAGTGGCAGGATGACAAGGTATAGTGAAGATTAAAATCAGAACTCTGGTTGGCACAGATATTCATTGACTGCACAGACGAGTAAGATCTACTCTATTAGAAATTTGAACGAGATCCTCTTGATGAACTGAAAACAATATCGAGAGTAACATCAGCATGTTGACTTTAAGAGGTGCTTACTATCATGCGGTCGTGATGTTTCTAGCAATAATTCCTCAGATATCGTAATTTC
>NC_134837.1:170427981-170452045 GCF_004210375.1 Tachypleus tridentatus | reverse complement strand
ATTTTATGGTAAAGAAAAATTATATCTTATCAGTAATTAGCTATTGATCTGAGAAGCAGGCCCTATATTGAGTTTACTCATTGCTAAAAAACAGTGTTTTACAATTACTAACTTAACTATTTGTATTGCACTGTGATTTCAAGAGACTCAAATTCAGTTGCTGAATTTTTAGTTTATTATTTACCAACAGAATGAAATTGCTTAAGTAAACAGGTTCTGCTGGTAGGCCGGTGATAAGTTCACGGTATTACAACGCTAAAATCCAGAGTTCGATTTCCCATGGTAAATATAGCACAGACAGGCTATAGTTTAGCTTTACACCACAAAAGTGACAACAAAACTGATGAAGCTTCCAATCTTTTAAGTGTATATGAGAAACACTTCGACATTATTTGTGTCAAAAGTAAGAACTAGAGTAAGATGTAGAAAAGTGCAAAATTGGACGCTGTTTAGACATGGAAAAATATTGCAAAAATGTTCTTTCAAAAATTATACTCAGTGAAGGCAGAAAAAGAGATACAATTATAATGTATTGCTGAAATCTGAAATATCACGTGCCTGTACCATTCAACAAAATTTAGTGTTTATAATATTCTATATAAAATTCTTCAATTAATGAATTAATTTTTGCACAACAGTTTTTTGGTATCGTTTTTATAATTCCTCAAAAGCACTGTAGTGTTTGTGTATTTAATACTAATTATGTAGAAATACATTGTTTACTGAAGAGGTGGAATAGCGAGAGTATTAGCTGATTTTTAAATTAAATTAAAATAATTAAATGATTTAATCATAACATATAATTACTTTCTGATACGTTCTTTAAAAACAAACTGTGAACATTCACATTAATAATAATTTTCAACAAACACTAATGCTTATATAATAATAATAAAATTTTCATAACCCACAAGAGAAATATGTAATTATTATTTTATGCTTTAATATCAGAATGTGTTCAAACAACTACTAGGTTCAAAAATTTCAAGTCCCACATGTTCCAAGTGTCTTTCGTTACTAATTACTATAATAACACAAACGTACTTTTTGCGTGATAAAATTCTATTTGTCATTTGGAGGTTAGAAAGAAAAGATGCATCTGTAGGTGGATCATATTTAGGTATTGTTTATGTATTTTTCTTAACTGGATGTTTAACTGTAAACAGGTACGATATATTTACAAATCGCTTAGTGTATCTAAATTCAGCTTACTTTCCTGAATCATGTTACACAGCATTCATTAACTATTTGTGATTCTCTAATAAATAGTACATTTCTGAACTTCGATTTATATATTTTATTTCTTCCACAAAATAAATAAATAAATATGTAAAGAAAGACAGATCGATAAGGTTTTTTTTTTTTACTTACTACGTTTAGATAGCTATTTAATTTAGTCGTTCTTAAACAAAAAGCTACACAGGTGCTTCTATGATTTATATCTACTACGGGGATCGAAATCTGAACTTCCAGAAATTTCAGTTCTTCCCGTGATGCTACTTCTTATAAAGGGTTTTACACATAGATAGGTGGTTTGTTTTTGAATTTTGTGCAAAACTACACTAAAGCTATCTTCGCTAGCCGTCCCTAATTTATCAGTGTAAGACTAGAGGGAAAGCAGCTAGTCATCAGCACCCACCGCCAACTCATTGACCGATCATTATAATGCCCCCACGGCTGAGAGGGCGAGCATGTTTAATGCGAGGGGGATTACAAATCGAACACCTTTACCACCTGGCCATGCCAAACCGAGACAGGTGGTCTAATTTCATCTCTCTTGCGACTTCTCCATATATCATAAAGTACAGAGCAATAATCAGCTACTGAGGTGTAGTCACCCTCAATTTAAAGTCAAAGTTTAGTCTGTATGTAAATCAGAGAAACATTTGATTCATAAAAAAGGTACAGAAAGAAATAATTGCTTTGCTGAAAAAGAAAGTTGTAGAATACAGCTACTACAGACAAATATATTTTCTTGATTTTTAAACGTTAATCAAGTTAAAGTTATCATAAGAAATTGCAATTTAGCCAAGTTAAACGTTAAAAACCGATAAATTAAAAAACGAGAACTTTTATAGATTATTCAATTAAATATAGGCATAAATTAACCAAATTTAACGTTGAGATTAATTAAATAATATTATTCAAGGCCCGTAATAGTTTATTTTTTAATTATTGAGCATGGATACTTGTTATATTGAAGCATACTGATTTCTATAGTTGTTTATAATATTATATCTGTGTTTTAATGCTTGTCTATACGTTATCTTCTGTTTTAGATGATTTTGCGCTAATAGGATATGGATACATTCGTTATTCTATCCGTCCAAGAATGTTATGGAACATTCATAATCAGCTCTTTGCTTGTAGTAGCGCAGAATAAGTTTTTGACTCTGTGAAAGAATATACATGAAAACAATAGTACTTTAGTGTAAAATATATTTTTTTACCAACGAATATAGGGATTGATCGTATCATTATAGCGCCCTAATGGTTTGAAAGGGTGAGAGCATGTTTGGTGGGATCAGGTTCGGATCCATAACCCTCAGATTGCGAGTTAAACATATGGATACTCATATTTGATCATTTACCCACGTAGGAATGAGTGAGTGAAGCATATAATCCCGGTATTGTTGAATGAAAATCAAAAGAATTTATAAAAAAACAACAACTGTTGTAATAATATTGAGTTTCCACTCAAGAGAAAGTGAAAACTCTATATTAATACAATAGTATGCTGGTATGAAGCTCTCTACTATGTTCTAGTTATAATCACTGATCCAAAACAATCTCTTTTCCACGAGCACTAGCATCAGTTGCATATCAATTAAACGTAGTTGTGTGCTACATGTTATACATAGGTGCTAAAGCACTGTGTCTTGTGGCTCACAAGTGATGCACAGGACAGCGATAGGGTTAACCGATGGAAAGCTTGTGAAATGATAAAACACAGCCAGAATGGGTGAGGAGGGATATGTAAAGTCGATCATGTTTTTCATCTGTACACGATAATAATGACGAGTCTAGAAATTACCAAGGGCAGCATTTAATTGTTTGTTTGAAGATAAAACAAAGTTACACAATAGGCTATATGTTCTCTGCCCACCACGGGTGTCGAAACCTGGTTTCTAGAGTTACAAGTCTACCGACAAACCGCTATGCCAATGGAGGTCCAACATTTACCTCTTACATCTTAATGCTTAACCTACATGTCAGAACGCTGTAGAAGTTAAAACGAACATTTCTTTTTCTTACCATTCTTCGAGGAGATTATGAATACCATAATTTTAGTGTACAAGTCTTGGCCAAGTCTTTTCGCTAAAATAAATAAATCTTATATTATTTATCAAAATCGTTTTGAAATAACATAATTTTAAAACTTCGTCAGAAGCGATCTCTTGTTGGGATCATTATTTATATCATGAAATCTCATGTTCTATTTACAACACTTCACGAGTGAAAAATAAAACACAATATGTGAATCACAATACCGTCTCTATTTCCGACGAGGCCTATTCCACATTACTAGGACTCATTAGTGTTTCACGTTAATTATTAGTAAGGTAGAAGAAGTATCGATTTTAGAAAGTTCTACTTTGAAATGTCTTTATCAAACATAGTTTGAGTGCACCATGGTCGTTTGGCTTTCTACTTTATCAACTAAACTTTGAAAGTTCTGATGATGTCATACAGTGTCGTTAAATATAGGTCAAGTAAATATAGAATGTAGCTTATAAATTTTGTGTAACTGTTTGTTCAATTTTCTGAACACATACACGAATCGTTTACCACCAGCCTGGCATGGACTAGCAGTAGTTAGAAAAATCGATTTGCAATCTGAGGATCGCGGGTTCCAACCTCTTTTCCGAACATGTTTACTCTCTCAGTTGCAGGGACTTTATAATGTTACGGTAAATTTCACTTCAATTGGTAAAGAACAGCTCAAGAGTTGGCGGTGGATGATGTTGACTAGCTTCCTTCCCTCTACTCTAATGTTATTCGAGCTTTTCGGCCCAACCACACACCTAAATAAAATAAAGTACATCAAAGATATGGTCCGGCATGGCCAGGTGGTTAAGGCACTCGACTCGTAATTCGAAGGTCACTGGTTCGAATTCCGTCAAACCAAACATGCTCGCCCTTTTAGCCGTGGGGCGGTATATTGTGACGGTCGATCCCACTATTAGTTGTTAAAAGAGTAGCCCAAGAGTTGGTGGTGGGTGGTGATGACTAGCTGCCTTCCTTCTAGTCTTACACTGCAAAATTAGGGACAACTTAGCACAGATAGTCTTTGTGTAGCTTTGCGCGAAATTCGAAAAACAAACAAGCAAACAAAAATCTAGCATCTAAACATTTATCTAAATCTTTTAAATTATACATTCGTTTTTCATTATAAATCGTGGGATATTGTAGCCTGCCTCACTGCTCGTTGACGGTTAAATTGAAGCTTGATAGTGCTTATGGCTGCTCAAAGAGATTTGAAAAATTTTCCTTAATTTTGATTTTGTGCTTTTTCATGTAGCTATAAAATTTAATGTTTCTTAATGAATATATTTCATAGCACCGAATTTCTATTTACGAATTTGTTAAGATAGGTTAACTAAATGCTCTCCCCAGTGGCACAGAGGTATGTCTGTGGACTCACTCCGCTAGGAACCGAGTATCGATACCCTGGTGGGTAGAGCACAAATAGCCCGTTATGCAGCTTTGTGCTTAATTCTAAAGAAACGAACAAAACCTTGTTTGAAAATGTGAAGATAATGTGAACCTCGATGTATGATTTATGCTTGTAAAGAAAAACCTATCTAGACTGGTTATAATAAGTTTTCCACCGTAAATCACCTAATATGATCTAAGCTTATTTTATTATTTATCTTAAATATCCATTCTTAGACACAGCTATGTGCGGACAGACAGCGTTAAATCTGTATCCCTCACCAATTCAATGGGAAGGAATTTGTTATTTGATTTAATTTTGTGCAAAATTCCTCGAACAAACTCAAGCAGTGACGGAAAGAATCAGTTGTAATATTTTTTATGGAGAAACCCAGCCTATTAATCTATACTTTTCTTTGCTAGCCTTTCAATTTGGAGTACTTACTATGTCGACGACCTTTGCTAAGAATAATTTACAACGAACACTACCGGTTGGTTTTATTTTTTCTGAGGATATGGGTGTTCTTGATTTAAGTAATGCTTAACCATCAAATAAAAATATAGCGTCTTCGTTCGTATAAGACAAATACGGCGTGTTCCATTACCACAGAGATATTTGGTTCTTTCCCAGGAATCAAAGACACTCTGGAGCGCTTGTCAGCCAGCTAGCCTTACCTCATCGTGATCTATTTTGTTGTAGCGAGTAGGAAGTTACTGGGTTGAGAAATTACACAGGAAAATGCAGCATGCAGTAGCCTGTTATTAGGCTATGTTGAGTTATTACACGTTTGCAAAGTTAAAGTATAAACATTAATTGTAGAGAATTCAGACAAGCATGTGCAAGTTATATTCATCAAACTTGCATGCACATACATAATCATATAGGAGGATACAACACGGGCCATTAATATAGATTCAGTGAAGAAGTGAAAATTATACTAAGATCTCCTCTAAACTCCGAGCGCCCATTATTTCCTGGTGTTGCCTTTAGGAATAACCTCTTTACTTGTATTTACAGAAGAGCTTACGTCTTCAAGTTTCAACTTTTATTAATAGCTTCGCTTCCTCTCTCATCTTATTAAGTGATATAAGTAGAAAGTGGGATAGGTTATTTATGTGCGGACTAAAACTATATATCACCGCATAAAATCAGTTAAACGATGTTTTGTAATCTTGTTTGTTTTCCTTTCATGTGTATGAAGAAGTTGAATAAAAACAATGAAAGGGAATTATACATTATTAGAAAGTTAGAGTTAGCGAGAGACGATATTCGTTTTTTTAAAATAAATATTAATGTGATTTGAAAACAAAAACAATAATTTCACTTGGTTTGTGTATGTCTTGTATATTAGAAACGTTGAAGCATTCTGGATTTTGTACAAAACTACTGTGAATATAAAAATCAGCATAGCGTCGCAACCGCTATAAATGTAAAGTCGTGATGGAACGGCATCTATCAGAACGACATTTTGAAATTACTTGGATTTTCGTGGGTAATGTGATGCCACCAAAAATTGGTCACTTTTGAGAAGGGTGTGTAACATTATTTTCAGATGCTAAGTATTTATATACTCAGATCATAAAGATATGTTGAGATTTGGAATATAGAATTTGCAAGACAGGATTATCCGTTGCACTCAATGCTATAGGAAAACATAAAAAAAGATCAATTTGCGGGACTGGCTTTATCCAGCAAAAAATTTATATTTTGTACTTTATGGCAAAACTACTACTGCTAGTTCAAACTAGTGTCTTACATCCATCCATGCTAATGGATTGCCTGTCAGTTTATAACGAACTCATAGCTTAAAGTGTGGAGAATATTTAGTGGTACTGTATGATTTCGAATCCAGCTAACCTGTTCCCAATTCAAAGCTCTACCATAGAGCCAACCTTTACTTTAGAAAGGGACTTCAGTAACATACCTAACAGTAGCCAAAGCCTTTCACCGGCCTTTGTAACACTAGGCAATGAATTTAATAAGAATTTTTTCTGGAAAAACGTCATAAGTTACGTGTGAAGTTTAATTGTTGCATACTTCATGCAGGTGGAGAGTGAAGCTAGCATTCATACCTATTCCTTATACTCAATTAATGATATAAACTAAGGAGGAAAGGTGGTAGGTGTACTTTCAACACGATATTCTTACTACGTAATTTTTCTCAATGGAAATTATGCTGCAGGGCTATTGTCAAGATGAACGATCGTCAGATAAAGCATGACCGGATGTGTTAAGATGGACTGTAAGAATGTGATGATTCTCCAAAATTAATTTGATATAATGTATTAAACTCCTGTATAGCTAATTGATGTACATTAAACAGCACGCTTTTGAACTTAAAATCTTTGTGATTTTTCTCACGTGGGATTTACCGTTTTTAATAAGATTATGTAATATTCATTTTAGTCCCAAACCCTTGGAACCTCTTTAAATACAGCAGCAGTGTTTATACACTTAGTTTGTAATCATATTGGACTGTACATAAGAAATTTAAACTATCATTTTAAAAAGATTGAAACTATTTCACGCTTAATTTTACTATATTACTTCTTTCGCCATTAATCACATTTTTGTACCCTTATCAAGTCTTGGATAATTATTAGAATTAGTAGAACATTTACAGCTTACAATAACAATCTAAAACAGATAATACTTAGGTTTGCATTCACAACTGATGAGAAGAACCAGAATCATGTAGTTTCCTCTAGTGTTATTACTTGTCGCTATCAATCGCCAAGAAAATTAGTTAACATGAGAACGTAAATATCAGAGGCATGATCTCTCTATGAAAAAATTAATTTAAATTATTGCCCTAAATACTTATAATTACTATTCTTTCTTACTTCTATACAAAATGCAAAAATTTCTATAATGTAGAATATACAATAATGTGATTTTATGTGGTTAATGCAAAGCTGGACAATGGATCGTGCTCATCACAGGTTTCGAACCCCGATTTCTATAGCATTATAAACCTTCAAGCGTGCTACTGAGGCACGTGGGGCTTAGAAGTACTAGATGTACTTCAAAAATAAAAACAAGTGCAAATTGTATAGATGAAACAGATAATCACAAACTTTAACTCGAAGACGAAACGTTTTCAAAATGGTTTTCAGTTAACAAAGATTTATTTGTAATACATCAGGTCGATTACGTTAATCAAATAAAAAATTTGTCCCATCGGTGTTGGTGATGAAGTTGAAATAAGGAAATTTGAAACGTTACGCTACTCAAGGAGTAAACACACAAAATCTAAAACTTGAAGAAAACCTAGGTTTTTTTTTTTAATTTCGCACAAAGCTACGCGAGGGTTATCTGTGTTAGCCGTTCCTAATTTAGCAGTGTAAGACTAGAGGAAAGGCAGCTAGTCATCACCACCCACCGCCAACTCTTGGACTACTCTTTTACCAACGGATAGTGGGATTGACCGTAACATTATAACACCCCCCACGGCTGAAAGGGCGAGCATGTTTGGCGCGACGGGGATGGGAATCCCAGACCCTCAGGTTACGAGTCGCACGCCTTAACACGCTTAGCCATGCCGGGCCTCCTAGGTTTTGTTTAGTGTGAATCACCAGAACATAACTTCCAGTTGTAATTTATATTTCTACAATATATAAAATAAGTAGCTACAATGCAGGATACCACGAAGAAAAATCATTGTATCTTGTTTTACTATTAGTTATTGTCCTTAAGAGTAAATCTCTTTTTCTTTTTAGAGAAAAATCCATTTTTAGCACTATGTGTACTATAAGTATATGTTGGCTGCTATATCAATTAAGCTCGTTTAATTGGAAAAAAATCAGTTATTGCAGCTCCTATCGAATGCGTTCGCATGCAGTCACCAATATTGCACAGCATTTAAGTTTTTTTATCATCAACTTCTGTTTGTTTGTCGTACGTTAATGGGTTGTGAATAAGTTACAAATTTTTCTTGCCATATATCTCATAAGTAAAATTTTGCTGTTATTCCTTTAAAAAAATTGTATATTCGTAACAGATATTATTATATATCATTAAGTGGCAAATGTCGTTTGACTTTTATAAAAGCGTAAACTTCTTTCTTCTGGTTAGCACTGGTAAAATAAAAGCCATGTCTAAAACAGATGTTAGTTATTGTGATATGAATCTGGTTTTCGTTTCGAAAAGTTGCAAGCTAAACATAACTTTAAATAGAGTTATATTAAGTATTTCACTTTCATTCACACCGTAGAAAGTTCACACCATTCCAGTGTATTCATTCTTCAAATTATATCTAATATACTCTCTGTTAGCTGTGTAAGAATGTGTTTGGACTACTGAAGAATTTCTTCTAAACATATTTACTGATGGCGCTCATAATTGCGTGATGTTATACTTCAGTAAATGTTTTGGGTCAAATTATATCAGAACGTGATTATGAAAAACAACCAAGTTGTACAAGAGCTTTCATTTACCCTGTCTGTTCTTTATTACAGGATATGGAAACATTGCACCAAAGACTAACTGGGGAAAGTTAGTGACCATTCTCTACGCTATTGTAGGAATACCTCTGATGTTTCTCTATCTGACTAACATTGGAGATTTTTGGCCAAGTCTTTTAAATACCTTTACCGCAGGTTGTGTGGGTGTAAAGCCACAGGATGGTCGTCGACGTCCCCGTCGTCATGTAGAACATTATCGTGTCCACCACATCGTGTTACAGGAAAACACCTCTAATTCTCACGGTCCTCTCGAAGCTACATTGCCCAGCAAATTCAGGACATCGCAACCAGTCGCCGAAGAAGTTAAGATGGAAGTCATTCCAGATGATCCATCAGAAGAGGGGGATTATGGGAAATCGCGGACAAATGTACCAATAACTCTCTGCCTAACCTTGATTACTGGGTATATATGCGGAGGGGCTTTTCTTTTTTCTATTTGGGAAGGTTGGGACTACCTAGATGGCGCTTACTTCTGCTTTGTTACTCTCAGTACTATTGGGTTTGGAGATCTGGTGCCTGGTGATACAGTTGTTTCGGATACACCGGGTTCACAAGAAAAACTGGTCATATGTTCCTCTCTATCTTGGAGGCATGGCTCTGATCGCCATGTGTTTTACTCTGGTCCAGGAAGAGGTTATTTATAAAATGAGGAGCATTGGAAAGCGATTAGGTATTGTAAACGACTCCGAAGATTCTGATGATTGAAAACGTAATGACTGGTGGTTTACTGGATTACAATACTGTAATTGTGTTTTCAGCATTTTGATAGTTACCGCGATTTGGCAAATAATTTAGTTGTTGACATTACGAATTATTACAAAATGACGACTTGTGATCAGATAACATACCAATTTCTGCATGATTTAGGCTGCTGCGAGAATCATAAATGATCCAGTGATTTCAAAATGTAAAGGACCAGAGAGTGATAGGTCTGTGAATGACAATATCTCAGTGAACGGAATCGTTCTGTAGTTCCTGAAATGTATAATATTATGTTTATGTTTTAAGCTATTTGAATATAATATATCGTTAAAATGCGACACAATCTGACCAGAAGTCCATTGGACTCTTTCCACCCTTCCAGAAAAATTTTAATGTGTAGCGTTGAAATGGATGATTTATCACAGTGGTTTATTGTTGTATTGCGATCAAAGTCCATAAATTTGTTCCATATCCTGTTTCACATAAATAACAAGTTAAAATATACACATGGCTTTTACTGATCCGTTAGTCAAGTGAGCAGAAAGTATTTCTACACTCAGCACACTAACACAAACAGCGTCGTTGATTATTTTCTTAACATTAGCAAAATAAACTTTTCCGTAAAAATGTTAGGGATTAAAATGTGCCTTATGAGTTAAAACAGTGAAATATCTACTGGAACTAAAAGAACATTTCGCTTTTTGATTTACTCAAGACTGTAGCTGTGTTCGCTGTAGCCTATCATACAGCCATTTTTAATGTATATTCTTATGGAAAGGATAACACTCCTGTTGTAAATTTGTGTATTGTTCCTTTAATAGTGTAACAATGTTGTCGATAAATAATTAATATATTAACTACGCTGAATCTTATACGGCTATTATGTACCATCTGTGATTACCCATATTGATTGACAAAAACATAGATGCAAAGAGGGTACAACTATATAATCATCACATACGAGAGATTTCTATTTAATATTATTTGCATTAATTAAGAAAATTTGTTGCAGAGAAGCACATCTCAGATTTTGTGTCTATTCTTCAACTGTTCTTATCAGCAACCTTTCCTGTAGTTATTTATAAGAAAGAAAAAGAGAAATCATGGCAGTTATATATGTAATCAACAATTTTATATAGGATATTGTGTAACTTTGCACACAGATAAACAAATAAACGTAAATTAAAAAGTAATAATAATATAAATGAGGAATAAAATGATATGTTTATCTATATATATAAAAACTAACACCAAAAGATTATTTACATTAATAAATTTCCAATTATAACATATACCCACACATCATATTCGAATTATACTGAGAAAGGTTTCTAGTCCTCTTCCCTTTGTTCTCGTTAAGCACGAAGTTATAGAACAGGCTATGTGTGCTCTGCCTACCTCAAGTATAGAAACTCGTTATAAAATCTCAGATTTTCCGCTGAGCCACGGAAGGTCTTTAAATTCTTATAAGCGACTACTAGATAACATCTAAAAAATACGCCAGTCGATTTCTTGAAAAAAACAACTAATTACAACACCTTTATGTTTAAACAGTTTTAGCAAGCATTTCAATATTACACTCGCATAGGTACTCAGGACAAACTCGGAGTTTCGCGATGACGAGAAACTTACTTGAAATAAAAATGTATCACAGACGGCTGGTATGGGTATTAACACTTTTACTAATAAAGCAAAGAACAACGTTTTGACCTTCTTAGGTTAACCTTAAGATGACCTAAGAAAGTTGAAACGTTGTTCTCTGCTTTATTAATAAAAGTTTTAATACCCATACCAGCCGTCCTGTGATATAGAAACATGGAGATTATCTCCTTAACGGGGAAGGCGAGATGGCGTACATGTTTTGAATTAGCTAAGAAAATCTACCAAACGGACGATAAAGATTAAGGAAGAAAGCATCTGGTGGTTGTAAAGAAAATTACTTATGCACACGAACCCTCATTCGAGTTACACGTGCTTCGTATTAATCGTTCCTTTCATTTCGGGTTAGTTTCACCCAGTGAAGGTTGAAATGGCTGTTAACCGTACATTTAAACTTAATCCTTGGGGCGTAGCCCTCTCTGAAATTCTATCGATAATTGTCTAACCAGTTTCTCAAACCAACTTGTAACGTTACGACCATCGACAGATGAATAACTTTGTTTGATATACACAGCTAATGAATTGACAAAAGCAAAGTTTCACAACAAGAAACAAATGACGTCAGATTAAATAACGTGTACATATATGTATACACACACAAGTCTTCCAATCATTTTATAGTACAAGATAGTAGTACTAGGCTGAAATATTTAAGAAAACACAATACTAATTCATATTTTCTTTTCGTTTATTATAAGAAATAGTTCATGTGAAAACCAATCAATATAAGTACAAATTTATACTTAGAATGTATATACAATTAACATATTTATTGTGTTATGTTTAAATATATTTATGTGATATTTGATATTTTGGCGCTTACAATTCAATGTTATGTTCTGGTTTGTTCTTAGCTGTAATCATATTGACAGTATTTTTAAACTTGCATTGAATATCGTTTATGATCCAGACTCGAAATTTTCTTTTGTTCCTTAACAGGAAAACTATGATAGATAACCATATTATTATGACTAGTAAGTTTATCGAAGAAAGCGTTTTATTAGTATTAATTGAAAATGTTTTTATGTCCTTGCAATTGTTCTATCTGAATCTTATTGCAACAATCATAACAATATTACGAGTGACGTTATATAAGATGTATCAAAATTATAATGTGACGTGTGACTTGATATTCATCTCTGTAGTATAGTGGACTAGATCTATTGATTGTTTGGGCCTATAATAATAAAGTATTACTTCAATGTGGTAATTTAAAAAGAGAGTCTGTGCTTTACGTCAATAAATGTTTAATAAAAAAAACTATATACGTCCAAAACAATGTTGTTTTGGCGAATTTTTGTTTCTTTACATAAAAAAGTAAGTTTAAGATAGCAAGCCAAACAGATTACCACTATTAACTTCTGTAGATTTTGAGATCAAAATCTATGGTGGCTGTAATATGCATACATAAAACTGTTTAACAAATGTATGTTATTGTACTCAAGCACACAGTAACATAATGTTCATGTTCATAGTTAAAAAACCTTGGGGATGAAATGTTCAGGGAAACAGTTCGTGTTCTTGGAGAGCTCAGTAGGTAGTCTTGTTAGCTTCGTCCCAAAGTGGCACAGGAGAATGTCTGTGGACTTAAAACGCTAAAAACTTGGTTTCGATAACGCGTGGTGGGTAGAACACAGAGAGCTCATTGTGTAGCTTTGTGCTTAATTTCAAAGAATCAAACAAAAAATTATTAGCTTCTGTCTCGCACGAGTTACGTATCCAGATAATGTATTATAATATTTATAAATATAATTTAAACATGATTCGTTACTTCTTATACCATAGCGCTAATATCCCAGATTATCGTATTCTTAGGGAAAAAATATATATCTTGTCGAACTATTCGACGCGGCAATTTTTTTTGTTGTTGCGATTTCCTTTCTTAATATCGTAATTACTAAACGCCTATTGAAATTCATATTGGCTCAGTAGAAGTAACCTTCTTTTTCTTCCGGATAAATAATGCATTCTGATTACTTAATGAAAAACAAGTTTGTGCTCGAATAAGATGTCGTTACTGGTTAGTATACTGTCTTGAAGGTATTGATAAATCAAGGGTTAATCTCGAGATATAAATAATAAATTCAGTTCCAAGTTTAATGAATGATTAGCCTCTCAGGATGGCTTAAAAGCAGAATGTAATGAATGCAACCGTGAGATATTTAAATTTTGCTTGTTGATACGCTGCTTAAAGAGAGAGAGAACTTTTAGCTCTTTACAAATAGCAGTTAATGAATCTCTCTTGTGAGACATTTACGTTTGCACTCACTCTTTAAGAAAATACAACGTTTAATGCCTTAAAAGAAGCACACAACGAACTTTTTTATAAAATATTAATTCGTATGCTGTTTCAGGAAAGAGAAAAATTCAATGCTTTACAAGCAGCACTTAATGAACTTCTCTTTTGAAATACAAGATCATTCTTATGTTGCTTAAGGGGAAAGGGAAGTTTTGATGTTTTGCAAGCAGCGTATAATAATCTTCCCCTTGTTAGTTATTTATTTCAACATATACTGCTTGGATCGAAAGAGAGAGTCCCTTATCATGAAACTGAAATCGAAATATGTATTAAAAATAAAAAGTGGCGTAAATTTATGAATTTATACAGGAGGCGTTTCACGTAACCTATATAAAGTTCTCATTTATGCATGTACAATGAGGCATGTGAAAACACGTTTTGGAATTCGAATTTTTCATGACAAAAGTAGCAAGTAAGAACAGCTTTTTAAGCATTATATATATTTCTTATTTTTCCTATTTTAAGTACAATAGTAAGCGTAAGGTTTTATATGGCCGACTTCTTTATACTTTGTTTGTTTTTGAATTTCGCACAAAGCTACTCGAGGGCTACCTGCGCTAGCCGCTCCTAATTTAGCAGTGTAAGACTAGAGGGAAGGCAGCTAGTCATCACCACCCATCGCCAACTCTTGGACTACTCTTTTTACCAACGAATAGTGGGATTGACCGTCACATTATAACGCCCCCACGGCTGAAAGGGCGAGCATGTTTGGTGCGACGGGGATGCGAACTCGCGACCCTAGGATTACGAGTCGCACGCCTTAACACGCTTGCTGTGAAACTCGCTTTAGAAATCGTTCGTTACAGCTAAACTGACCCCTAGTTTAGCTTTACTTTTACTTTCACAAACTTAACTTACTTACTTATTTTCTGTATCTGCATAAGATAAGAAAGATAAATCTAACCCTCTAGTAATAACAATATTAAACATTACAAAAATATTTAAAAGCTTCGAGTAAGATGACGTCAAAATATTATCAAAACCTAGTACAACAATTAAATTGCATACACGATTTGTGCATAGTCATATTAAAAACCTGTCATAACTATCATTTTCAAAACCCTCATCAACACTCCTTTTATGAAAACTAAATAATCATTAAATATTAAGTCACCAAACAACCCAAACAATAACTCTTAAAGTAAACAGTATTGTATAACGAACTCTTAAACTAGACATATTTTACTTATACTGGGAACCACAGATCATTTTATGATCAACCGAATGTGGACATATGGCAATGGAAATGTGACACATTTTGTTTTTTGTTTCCCACTTTGGGCCTTGCATGGCCAAGCGTGTTAAGACGTTTGACTCATAATCCGAGGGTCACGGGTTCGAATCCCAGTCGCACCAAACATGCTCGCCCTTTCAGCTGTGGGGGTGTTATAATGTGATGGTCAATCCCACTATTCGTTGGTAAAAGAGTAGCCTAAAAGTTGGCGGTGAGTGGTGATGACAAGCTGCCTTCCCTCTAGTCTTACACTGCTAATTTAGGGACGGCTAGCGCAGATAGCCCTCGTGTAGCTTTGCGCGAAATTAAAAAAACAAACAAACAAATTTCCCACTTTCTTATATTCACAACATGAAAAAACGTAACAAGCATGTTACAGCTATTTCTTGAATACAGAAGAGAAAAAGTACAAAATAGTTACATGTTATTATTCCGCCAGTGGCTCAGCAGTATGTCTATGTTAAAACAGAATTTCGGTACTCGTTGTAGGCAAAGCACATGTAGCTCATTGTGTGGTTTTGTGCTTAACTACAAACAAACATATCATTACTTTAGTATATTAATCTATTACAAGCCAGATGTATTTCAGCACAATAAATGAATGTACATATGAAGTATAGGAAATATAACATAATGTTTAGGGACAAAGGCAATACATTCCATAGGTCAAACACCCTATTTGAAAAATAAAATTGTCTTAGCTGAAGGCGACTTCTATCTTGCCTAAATCTATATTTGTGACTTCTACTTCTGTAATTATCGCTGTTAAGTATGAAAAACGTTGATACATCACCATTATCAATTTCTTTTACAATCTGAAATAATTCAATCAAATCCTCTCTAACTCTTTTCCCTCTCAAGAGAAAACAGTTTTAATGATCTTAATCTCTCCTCATGTGACAACCTCTCCATCGCAAATACCATTCTAGTAACCCTCTTCCAAACCCATTCCAAAAAGTCAATGTCTTGCATAAGGTAAGGAATCAAAGACTGAACACAATACACCAAATATGGCCTAACCTGTGACCTATACAATAAACTTTAAACATCTTCACTATATCTGTAGATAGAACCTAAAATACCCTTTGCCTTACGATTATCAGCAGCAAACAGCTTGGATGGAAGAGGCCAATGGTCTTAGATCTTAGTCCTGAGGTACATCACTTGCAACATTAATCTAATTTGAGTAAGCTGCATTTAAAACAACCCTCTGTTTTTCATCAAGCTATTCTTCTATCCCATTAGTTAATTTATCCCCAACATATGAAGCTATAACTTTCTTTACAAGATATTTTAAGTTTGCACAACTGATTAAGGCTAATAGGCTTATAATTACTGAGACAACTTCTATACCTTCCTTGAAGATTAGAGTGGCATTAAGTAATTTTCAACCTACTTGTTATGATACACTATTCAAGGACTCACAAAAATGTGGCAAGTAGCTCCCATATCCAATCCTTGACCACTTTTAAAATCCCTGAAGGAATATTATCTGGCCAAGGAGGCTTATCATTCCTTAAACTTCCAAATTTTATTTGATCAAGCTCAGAATTTGTGTAGTTCTCTTGTTCAACTTTGTTCTAACCTATCATTTTTTAGATGAGGAACACTGCCTATGTCTTCATTACCGAAAACGTAAGAAAAAGCAGAATTTAATACCCTAGCCATTTCATAATCATCATATTCAAGCATCCCTTTATCATCCATCAAGGGTTCTATCCCCATCCCAACATTTTCTTTACCCCAAATATAATTTTTAAATTTCTTACTGTTAAGTTTTATGCTTTCAGCCAACTTTTTTCATACATCATTTCTGATGTCTTAATTGCCTGTTTGAAAAAACATTTTTGTTCTCATATAATCCAAATCTTCTATAATACAGTTCAATTTAATTTTTTTTTAGATTTGTGATGTTCTTCTTTGATTTTATGAGAGAACCTGTATTTTTACTTACAGCTACCCTTTTTTTCTTTAAGGAATATATTTCTTTCAAATAACTGAGCTCCCCAAATCTCAACAGATAATTCTTGTTGCATCTCTACAGAATTTGCTTTTTTTTTAAATTTGGTACAAAAATGTCATTATTCCTGATTTTCACATGCAGTAAAACATTACATCTACAACAGCAATGATCACTTGTACCTAGATGTTTCTCAATTTCCAAACTTTTAACCATCTCTATGTAAGAAGTTAACAATATGTTTAAAATAGCATTATTTCCAGTGATGAAATCCATCTTGAACAGTTTCCAGTAACATCAATCACATTTCTCCCTTATAGTTTGATTTTAGTATTCTCCAATCATTATATCCCAGTTTTAAATCATTTATAATTATGACTTCATTAATAGCTGAAAGCTTAATATCTCTGTAAAGTTTCTCACTAAATTTATCAGTTTCATTTAGTGGTCTGTAACAAATTCCTACTAAAGCTTTTCCCTTGTTTTCCACTAACAGAAACCCAAATTGATTCAATTCCTTGCTAGTATCTTTAAAACTCTCAACTAAAGAAAAACTTTACATATAGAGCCACTTCTTCCCCTTTCTTTACTAATCTGTCTCTTAAATTAGCTATAGCCATACTTTTCAAAAAAGTTTCTGTAATAAAATTATCTACATTTAACTATATTTCAGTTTTTCAATTATATCATAATTTCTATTCCTTTGAAAATCATCTATTTTTTTCTTATACTTAGCATGCATGATGATGGTAAAATTAAGCCTATAACTATATTTATGTATTGATTCTATATACTTTAATTTTGTTTAATTTAATTTGTCTTTACCCTCACTTCTATCTAGTCCTAATCTAAAATTTCCCTTACTGTCGAGTTTATAGTCCTTGCAAACATGTCATACCCTTTCCTATTTAAGTGTAAGCAATCCATTCTAAGACGTTTTTCTCCCTCCCACCCACTTGATGCCACCAATCCAACCACTTAACCTACTCATCCTTACATACTTTAGCCTAGCGTTTAGCCCCAGTGATCTACTCAAAATTTTGTGTCCAAAATTAATTGTTGGCAATATCCCTGACACGTGTGTGTGTTTGTGTGTTTTTTCGTATAGCAAGGCCACAAAAGGCTATTTCCGCAGCCCACCGAGAGAATCGAACCCTGATTGTAGCGTTGTAAATCCGGAGACATACCGCGCTGTACTAGCGCGGGCATCCTTGACACCCTAAATTTATAATATTTATCTCAAGTGAAATTTACAATGAGTCAGCAGTCATGAAAAATCCTCAAATAAGACTCCACTTTTGCATGCTGGAAAATTAAATGTATAAACATTTGTTAATTTAAACTATTTATTTTTTGTCTTATGAATCTATTTTAAATAATACCAAGCAAATAATATTTCTTAAAACCTAATACGTATCCATTAATGGTTTTGGTTCATACTGCATAAACTATTGTAAAATAAATATAAATCAATATCAAACGTTTTAATCACTCATTATTGGTGGTCTCCTGTAGGGCAGCCGTAAGTCTAAGGATTTAGAGGCTAAAATCAGAGGTTCGATTCCATTCAGTGGACACAGCACAGGTCCCGATATGGTTTTGCAATAAAACACTCGTACTCATTATCGATGAAAGTGTTAAAATTAAGTTAATTTTCTTTTTTGTAATTTCTCGCAGAAACTACACAAGGGCTATCTGCGCTAACCGTTCCTAATTTAGCAGTGTAAGACTTGAGGGAAGGCAGCTAGTTATCACCACTCATCACCAACTCTTGGGCTACTCTTTTAAATGGTAGGATTGACCGTCACATTATAATGCCCCCACGGGTGAGAGAGCGAGCATGTTTGGTGTGACGGGATTCAACCCGCAACCCTCAGATTATGATTTGACTGTTTTACGCTTTTCGCCGTGTCGGGCCTAGTTAACCTCCTATTGCACTCGTTATGAAAATGCGTCGGAAAACATGTTTACTTTGAGTTTTTTACTTATATGGGTTAATATTGCATAACCATATTTTTGTGGAACATATTTTGTCATAGATGCGTGCGTTGCTTAGAATTAGCAGTGTTTAATTGAAAAATCAACAAAAATAATTCTACGACTTTTCTTGACCTGGAAGTAAAAGATTTCAGCAACAGAATTGAAATATTTGTAAGTGTTTTAAGTAAGAAAGATAGGTTTGTTACCTGTACGCTACATCGTGCTATGTGATGGTTAAAACACAGCTTGATATGAATCTGAGATACTGTTTAGACATTCAAGAATGAGCATTCATGTAACATTTCTAGAGCATGTAGACAAAGACATTATGACCTCATTATTTATGTGTGATAATATATACAGATAGTTCCCATGTTGACATATCTGTGGACAGAAAACTAAACTAAAACTCAGTGATCGAGCTTTCATACAGTTCGCAACAGTTTTCAAAATGGACTTCCCGAAAGAGTTTGGAACAGCGAATATTTCGCCTCATGAGTTTTTAAAATTAAATTCTCTCTCTTGTCTTACTAAAAACTACTATTTATTATTGTGCACACCTTGTTAGACTTGAACACTCTTATGTTCCAATGTTTAATCTACGTTTCTGTCTCTGGTTCTAGTATTTATCCCAAAATTCAAAAACTTATCTTTGAAATGCTTGTTACGGAAGATTTGCCGATTATTTGAAGAATAACATTTCTGATAGAAAACTCAACTTCCTCGCATTTATTCAGCTCAGTTTTGTAGTTTTTTTATTTCTCTCAAAAGAAGAATACACAACACACATGTTGTATTTAGTAATCAGTCATGTCTGGAAACATTTCTGAAGTCAAAAATTGTTGGCACTGCGAAGGGATCTTCTGAAGAAAACATGATGACGACACACAAGAGTTTATATTTGCAAAATCATCATTTATGAATTAGGTTGTGAAATTTAATAATTTAAAGGAAAAAAATGTTAGTTTCTGATGTGTTCTTAATTTATTTATCTTTCGTTTCTTTAGTGCAGAAGAGATTTCAAACTAAGAGATACTCTTTAACAATTGTAATGTTTTCTCTTGTTGAAGAGAAAAAATAATTAGTAAATTTTACACAAAGATATTAATATAATAAAATCTTTGTATGAGACACGTCGTCTCTAGGAGAGAAAACTAATGCCTTAATGGACTCAACATCATTTGAATAATGATATAAAAGGAAGAAAACTTTCATAAAGATATTTGAAAATAAGTCTATCGTTTATAGATAATGATATGAAGTTTGAGAAAAGTGACAAAAATGATTATTAGTCGACTGAACTAGTGTTAAACAATGTTTGATTTTCCTTCACAGTTTGGTAGATGGTGAAAAAGGATTTAATATAAATATAAATATTGTTGCAAAGAAGAGAGAAACAAATATTTGTAGCTCTGGGTTTGTAAAGCAAAACCCAACCTGTGGGATTGTAAGAAAATAAACATAGAGAAGTTTCCAATGACAAAAAACATGTATCTTGAACAAATGGGTTACTGGTTTATACACAAAAAAAAAGAGATGCAAAAATACATCTTTTCATAAGGAGAGAGCAAAGACTGAAGAAAATATATTTTTATTTAGAAAATATAAGTGAAAACATCCCAGTTTGTGATGCCAACACAAATCTGCGTGAAACTGTACAATATTAAGATTTAACAATGGCAGTTGTAGAATAAGCAGTGTTTGAAAGCAACAAAATTAACTTAGATGAGTTGTCCCACATTTGGAAGTTAGTGAATGCGTTGTGAAAATAACGGTCAAATTCCACTTTGATTTGGGTAGCCCAAAGTTGGAGGTGAGAGCTACTGACTAGTTGTTGCTTTCTTTCCTCTCTGTTGGCTGAAAATTACAGACGGTTAGCGAAGATGTTACTTCAATATATTTGAGCTAATATCCAAACAAACATAATCGAATTGTCAGGCTAAGATGTTGCGAAACACGGGGACCAGGAAACTGTAACGTTTAAGCTTTTACATATATATGCTATAGACAATTCTTCTCAATTACAACAAAATGTTGTAAGATTGGAATGATTGAAATAGGACCTACAACTTGCATTCACAACTTTTATCTACGCATATCCTAAATTATATTCTTGATAAAATTATCTCATTTATAAATTAAATGTCGATATTGATTTTAGTTTCTTCATTGCCAATGTCTCCTGTATGCTATCATAATAGTAGAGTTATTTTCATCAGTACTTTTATCATACTGTCAATCTAAATGTTTGTTGATTCTTGAAGAAGTACAAGCACTAGGCTTCGTATAATCTGGCGTAGATAGCTTAATTGCTTTGGGCCTCAAAACGCGGAACAACCAATCACATGGTGTTTTATATGTTTTTTTAAACGACGCGTGATTGATCCTACATAATCTCGTTCACATCGAGAACAAACCAATCGATAAAGAACACAAAAACACTGAGGTTTATTAATTCTGTCTTTTATTTTGGAAAACTTCTCTATTCTCAATACTGATTTAAGGCAGTACACAGAAATATGTGGATAGTTTCTTGATGACGAGATTACCTAGGAAAGTGGAAACGTTGTTCCCTGCTTATCAGTAAAAGTGTTAATATTCATACCAGCCGTTCTGAGATACATATGGATAGTTTAAATTGATAATTTGTTCCACAAAATTTATCTACTTTGTACACTCAATTTGAACAAAGTTTTATTGTTTGTTTTTTTATTTCGCGCAAAGTAACATGGATATTTTGTAGCCGTCCCTATTTCAGTGTAAGTTAGAGGAAGATAGCTTCATCACTCACCTACCGAACTTTTGGACTACTCTTTACTAACGAATGAAAGGGTTGACCATCACGTTATAACACCCCACAGCTGAAAGAGCGAGCATGTTTGGTGTGACAGGAATTCGAACCCATACCTTCGGTTACGAGTCGAGTGCCTTAAAAACGTCTTTCATAAGAAGAAAGCCCGACATGGCCAGGTGGGTTAAGGCGTTCGACCTCGTAATCTGGATCGCGGGTTCGAATCTCGCACCAAACATGCTCGCCCTTCAGCCGTGGGGCGTTATAATGTGACGGTCAATCCCACCATTCGTTGGTAAAAGAGTAGCCCAAGAGTTTGCGGTGGATGGTGATGACTACCTTCCTCTAGTCTTACACGGCAAAATTAGGGACGGCTAGCACAGATAGCCCTTGAGTAGCTTTGTGCGAAATTTAAAAACACAAAAAAAGCACAAGGAGAAGGCAAAGACTGAAGAAAATTTATTTTAGTTTAGAAAATATAAGTGAAAAACATCCCAGATAGTGATTCGAGCCCGAAATCCTCAGATTACGAGTTGAGTGTTTTAACCACCTGACCACGCTGAGCCAATTAAAGACGTAAACCATTTTTTTGACAATACATTTGCTTTCTTTACATTTTATATTTCTTTATAAAAATAATGCCATTTACTAAAAACATGAATCGCTCTATAAAAGAAGACAAGTTATCAGTTTTGTCATTGTTAAATATATGGATATTTGTAATTTAGGAGTAATAGATCAGCTGAAAGGGAGCTGGCCAACACTACACATCGCAACGTCTGGATACTCTACTGAAATTGTGGAATTGATCGTCGATTTATAATTGTACCATGGATGACAGGATTAAATTGCTAGTCAAGTGGCATAATAACTATGCCATGCCCATGACCTTCTATAGATGAAAACAAACAAATTTTTTCGTTGTTACCACTACATAGAAGTCTAAATAAAATAGGCCCGGTAAAATTGCGCCATCTAACTTATAACGAATTTGGTTTAAGATAAACGCTACATTTAGTAATTGCACTTAAATCATTAAATCTAAATGCTCTTAGGGGATCGGGAAGGCAGCGAATTATACGCGTTATCTAGAGCATTAGCGCAAAATAACTTAAAAATTAGACATAATCATAAAAATTTACAGTGGAACTGGTATGAAATAGGATTCCCTTCACCTCACTAAGCGACCCGCTGCAAAACAACCACATGTTATAAAATATTAAACTGTAACATTGTTTAAAAATGAGCATTGCAATTTTTTAAATATTTACCTTTCAGGATAAATAAGTGCATTGATTGTTCATAACTTGCGCTCGTCCGTTAGTAGGTTTATGGGTGGGGCAGGCGATAAATAATTGCAAGTAATTCAATTATATAGCAGTACACAAGAACTATTAGTATAATGGGTAGTTTTTTGCTAATGTGAATTGTTCTCATGTTAAAACCAAATTCTACCACTACATAGATATGCATTTAATATATTACTGTGTGTTTGTATATATATATATATATATGTAAAACAACAAAATGTTTCATTTTGCCTACTTCATTTCAAGACCGGTGGCTCTTCAGAAAGTCCAACGACTTACCACATTAAAAATCTGGTTTCGATACTTAGAGTGGGCACACCCACAAATAGCCCATTGCTTATCTTTGCGCTCAAGAAACATATAAAACTTGAAAGAGGTGACAAATTATACTTAAAAATATAAATTTCTACAATGTTGGCTTATATACTGTAAACTAATTATAATGAAAAAGTGAAATTTCTACAATGTTTTATAAAATATTACCAGTTTTAACATAAAACCATACACTTGTTTTTTATATCAAAATAAGTTTTGAATTTCAAGTAATATTATACTAAAACATGATTTCTTATACTTTGACAAACGCATATCGCATCCTGAAATTAATAGGTGTACTGTTGGGTGTTTGTGTGTATTCAATTTGTCGTCCAATATTCGTTATTCAGTGAGCTTAGCATAGACAGACTGTTTTTCATGCTGAGTAAATTGAATTCATTTGTTTATATACCTTCATGTACTCGAAGCTAAACTAGTAGTAAGATTGATTAGGCATCATTATTATGTATAGCCAATGGCTGTTGTTGTTGTTGCTTGAATTAAGCATAAAGCTACACAATAGGCTATCTGTGCTCTGCTCACCATGAGTATCGAAATCCGGTTTTAGCGTTGTAAGTCCGTAGACGTACCGCTGAGCCACTGGGGCATAGCCAATGGCAAAATAACTTATTGGTTTCACCCATACGTCAAACTCGCTATAAACTTTCTGTTTCTGATAATAAAAAGAATAATT
>NC_134837.1:170384457-170427481 GCF_004210375.1 Tachypleus tridentatus | reverse complement strand
AGTTCTCAGATGTATGCAATCTTTGTTACAGCATGTGACAATATTGAGAAAAAAATGACCTATAGTAGCTGATCTTTCTAGGTAAAACAAGATTTCAATAGCACTTGCAGAACAAACAGTGGAGATCACGTGATGTTTTGTTTCACATTGCACGTGTTTTTTTTTGTTTTTTTTGGTGCTGAAAATTAGGTACAAAAGTTGGAGATAACTCCAAGAGTCTCTTGGACCCTACTTGTTTTGTACCTAGAGTGCAAACTGATGGAGATGGTGTAATGGTGTAGGGAACGTTATCATTGCATATGTTAGGTCTTTCTTTTCTTTACATAGGAAAATGGCTTCAAGTACAATGTATAATCTGGAGGTGTGTATACCTCACAATGCGGCATTTCTACCTTGACTAATAGGAACTCTCTCAAACCGATGGTACAGCAACTCACGATGATCGTGGTTTCCTACCCACCATGCCCATTAGATTTCGTGCAAATATAGCCCATTTGGAGTAAACTTGCATGTCGCAGTCGCTACTACAGTTCTCTACTGACATCTGTGAGCCACCCACAGATCTTAGTCTTCCATGAATGGGCAATGATTAAACAAGACATTTTCTGGCCTTCTGTAAAATTTATCACAAATCACATGCAAGCTGTTACTAAAATTAAAGACGTTTCAGTTAGGCGTGGTTCTTAATAAAGTGAACAATCACGTGGTTATTTACCGTAAAAGTTCATAAGTCTTATATTTTGAAGATATAAGTAACTATTACAGGTATTAGCTTGGTTCAAGTTGTACTTATTTTCTTCATTTTACGAGTTTCAATTCGAAAAACAGGTGAGTAAAATGCAGTAAAAACTACTGTATGACTTTAATATTTTCCAATTTATTTAAAAATTGCTCACCAAGATTTTTAGTTCTGAAATTCGTAACAGTAACTGTATCAAAATGATCATTAAGTAAGATGTTTTTATTAAAGGTATTGTTTGTTTGTTTTCAATTTCGTGCAAAGCTACACGAAGGCTATCAGTGTTAGCCGTCCCTAACTTTGCAGTGTAAGACTAGAGGGAAGGCAGCTAGTCATCACCACCCTTCGCCAACTCTTGTGTTACTCTTTTGCCAACGAATAGAGGAATTGATCATCACATTATAATGACCCCACGGCTGAAAGGGCTAGAATGTTTGGTGTGACGGGGATTCAAGTCCGCGACCCTCAGATTAGAAGTCCCGTGCTTTAATTACCTGGCCTTGCCGGGGGTATTAAAGGTATAGTTTTATCTGGCCGTGTTTATATTTATTTTATTAATCAGTTATTCGCTCTATAGCAAAACTTTACTTGAATATAATCATAAATGACTATTTCTCTAACGAAGTCAAGTCTTCTTCAAGATTTACAGATGCTTCATATAGCATGTCTGCGAACTTACAACGCTAGAAACAGGTTTCGATACCCGTAGCACAAATAATACACTGTGTAGCCTAACTTCAAAGAAATAAACTTTTTCAGACAACATCTTCACATTTTAGTAAAATAATTATATTTAATTTAGATAATTTAAAAATTAGAAAAAGAAACACGAAATTACGGAACCGGTAATGGAATGTTTAGACTTATTTTGCACAACAGTAAATAAAAACAACAAGAAAAACGAACGAAAAAGAACAGTTATTTAACATTAAGTAAGAGAATCGCATTTTCAGTTAACGGAATATTTCAAGAGAGGTTAAAAGAGCCACCCAACTATGAATAGTTTTAAAGTTTCACACAGTCATGAAATGATTTTAATAATTAAAACATATTTCATCATTAACACTGTACAAAAACAAATACTGTGAAAGTGATAAAAACGGGTTACTTATTCAATCATAAATTTGTCTCGTAATCTGCCCCTGAAGATAGACTTCTTACAATACGCCCATTGAACAAATATTTCAGAAATAAACTAAAGTTCATCAAAATCGGTCAAGCAAATTATTTTAAAGTAATATATAAAAAACAAAGAAAAATACCTACACAAGGAAGCGAATATACGTAAACAGGTACAAGTGACGTTATAATTGAAAACCATTGATATAAAATTGAATCTTGGTGGGTTCGAACCAAGAGGAATGATGACATCGAATATAAAAATACTTAAGGAGGCGGTGAGTAAAATGTTGAAAGAAAACAAACAAAAACTAACAAGAGATATTTTAATCGATTGCGTAAGATCGATTTTTATTTGTTTCTAAATTGTGTAGAAGAACAAAACCAACATTGGCTTAAAAACTTTACTGAGCATAGCCGAGGAATAATGTTTACATTTTAACTCGATTATTCACGAAAGTGTGAGATACGAAAAACAAAGAAGTAAGTAATACTCTAGTCGCAGCTGTTTAGTCAAAATTTAGTAACTGATTATTTTAAACAGAGGCCAGGTGGTTAGAGAGCTCGACTCTTAATCTGAGGGTCGCAGTTTGGAATCTCCGTCACACCAAACATGCTCACTTTTTCATTTGTGGGGGTGTTATAATGCGTCTTAAACTTTTAAATTACAGACGGCTAAAACAGATAGCCCTTGTGTAGCTTTGCATACAATTTTAAAAAACAAAATCATTTTTCAATAGTTCATTTCTGAGGTTAATTTTACTCTGGAAGATTATGCTATACGAGTAATGTGCTATTCCTAATGTCGTAAATCTGGCATTCGATTAGTGATGAAATATACTACTCTACGGTAGAGTTAGAAATTTTAAAAAATGTCTTTTGTATTTCAAGAAAATAATACAAATAAACTCATTTATCATATCCTCTACGCAATGCAAATAAAACAAAATAAATAAGGCTTCAAATTTACAGCGTAAAATGCAGGATGATGATAAAGACACTGCCAAATATAAATTATTATATCTTAAACATTTGTTCTTCTAGGAACACAAAGTTGTAATAGAAGTATGCTTTAAGTTTTATTGCGGAACTTTTATAATCAAACAAAGGATAAAATTAAACTACTACACAAAAGATAAGTAATCAAATTAGTACGTTCGTATTTTCTGCGACAATACTTTGAAAACCGTATTAACTACACATTATATTTACTTGCAGAAGTCAACCGCAGCTAAAGTATAGTAATATATTTAAATAAACTTGTATACATACACTAATCAAATGAGCGAAAAGAGATTTTAAAATGATACATTAAAATGTATCTCTCTGAATTTTATTCTTCATTGCGATTATTTGATATTATCAATCTTTTTGGTGTCAATACAAACATGTGCAAATTTAGCTTTTCTTCTGTTAGAATGAATATAATTTAAATATATGACAGATGTGTTTGTTTGTTTTGAATTTGTGCAAAGCAACACGAGAGCTATCTGCGCTAGCCGTGTCTAATTTAGCAGTGTAAAACAAGAGGGAAGGCAACTAGTCATCACCACCCACCGCCAACTCTTGGGCTACTCTTTTATTAACGAATAGTGGGATTTACCGTCACATTAGAACGCCCCTACGGCTGAGAGGGCGGGCATATTTGATGTGACGAAGATTCAAACCCACGAATTACGAGTCGAGTGCCTTAACCACCTGGCTATGCCGGGCCTATGACACGTTTGTAGTTACTGTAAGTTTATAAGTGAGAAAAAACAAGCAGTAAATGTTTTACTCCTACAATAATCATCACTTCAGTTTTCCTATTCGTATATTATTTAGTCTATTCATAGTAGTAAACATGAAGAATTGTGAAGTTGCTTTCTTAGAAGTATTATTATAGTATATGGAAATAAACTATTTGTTCATTCAGAAGGTAAGTCGGTTTTCCTTTGTTAAATTTCTTACTTGTTGAATTCTCAAAGAAAATATTTCAAAAGACAGAATTCACCGCCAAAAAAAAATGATCTGAGACAATTTATATTCCGTTAAATTAATGTTTTTTCTTTTAACCATAAATGTCTGAGAAGACATCTAGAAGTACGACCTATATATATACATGTCTTTATTATTTATATTATTAGTGATATAACTTAATACTCTATTGTCGATGAGAGAAAAAAATATATATCAATGATAACAAACGTTGTTTTATTTGTCACAAACACGCACACACACACATATATAAGAACTTTAAATTATTTCAACATAAACATTATAAGGGAGAGCAGTTAGCTTGAAACTACTGGTTCGTACATGTTTTTTATTGTTTTGTTTTTTAGTCCTAAACTAGGTGATCGTGAACCAAAAATGTATTTTATTTTTCACTATTTCAAATGAATTTTTTGTTGTGAAGCACGAAGCTTGGAAATCAACTCTCTATGCTACGCCCGTCGTAAGGCTTCAACCTCGAACTTTAGTGATGTAAACCTTAAACTTTTCCCTGAGTGACTGGAAACGATTTGTATTTTAATATTTTCATGTTTAGAGTTATAGCTTTTTCTTCACAAAACTCTAAGAAAATTGTCATTTTAAAGATATGACACTGTTGGGCTGTACGTTTTTAACTTGACAAAACATACTTAATAATATTTTGTAATACAAATGCGTGATTTTTTGTTGTTGTTAGCTGCTTGACAATTTACCAAACACTGAGAACATTCGTATTAGTTGGAACTTTTGCAGTGTTTGAACTTCAATAAATAGGCCCTTTCCTCACCAAATCGGGGCCGGCATGGCGAGATGATTAAGGCACACGATTCGTAATCCGAGGGTCGCGGGCTCAAATTCCCGTCACACCAAATATGCTCGTTATTTCAGCCGTGGGGACCGTTATATAGTAACGGTCAACCCCACTACTTGTTGTTAAAAGAATAGCCCAGGAGTTGGCGGTGTATGGTGAAGACTAACTCTCTTTCCTCTAGTCTTAAACTGATGAATTGTGATCAGCTAATGCAGCTAGCTCTCGTTTAGCTTTGTCTAACTTCAAACAAACAAACTTTGAGCTTCGAGACAATTTAATGTAACGGTAAATCACCCTTTTCCTTGTTAGCAGAGCAGCCCGAGAACTGACAATGGGTGGTGTTGACTAGCTACCTCTCATCTAGTCTTTTTACGTCTGAGAGCATTGATTCATGAAGGTTTGTTCGGACGTTAATGAGGAAAACCGAACGAAAGATTCAATATCACATAATAACTTGATCGCTTATGACACGCTGAAACGTTGTTGTCTGACCGCATATGACCAAAGCATACCTCAAGCACTTACTTGCTACTGATATCAAGTGAGGCGAAAACAATTATGCGATTTGTTTTGTTTTTCCATCTGATTTTGGGACTATGGTGATCTTTTTAGTCTATGCTTGAAAAAAGTTAATACCAGAATTTTTAACAGCATTGTGTGTCTATTCTTCAACATACTTTGGGATGTAATGTTTAAAAATGAACAATTCTATCATAAAGTGTCTTCGGTAATAAGGGTGAGACGTGTCAACAGAAAATTATTCGCTTCTTTTGAAACAGTTTTATTTTGACTTGTCTATACAGCTTAACATATTTCAAAAATGTAACAAAATGTTTTATATTGTTATTACAGGTTTACAATCTTTCGATTTAATGTTATTTATTCGAGAAACAAAAATCAATGAAAGAGCAGTCAGTGGCATTCCGAGCAAAGATACTCTTCATGACAATATAAATTTCTTTTCACTGAAGTTAAAAATTGAAAACATAATCTGTTATGAAGATGCTTAATATATTCTTTGAGTTTGTTGTACTTTGTTAAATAGAGTGCAGTTTCGCTTAATGAAGGCTAATCAGCACAGCTTGGGTCAGTAAACTGAGGAAATTTATCAAAACTTTTTTATAATGCCACTCAGTTGTTCTTATTTTATAAGGAGCCTCATTATATTATAAGTCGCATTCGTCAACGTATATTACACGTGAAGTGATTTTTCTTAGGCTAAATTAAATTAACAGAAAGATAAAGAACGTTTTGGTGCTTTAAAGCGAACAGTAATTACAGAAACTATGGAAATGATACAATCATGATGTTTGGTTTGTTTTGAATTTCGCGCAAAGCTATTCGAGGACTATCTGTGCTAGCCGTCCTAATTTAACAGTGTAAGACTAGAGGGAAGGCAGCTAGTCATCACTACCCACCGCCAACCCTTGGGCTACTCTTTTACTAACGAATAGTGGGATCAACCGATACATTATAACGTCCCCATGGCTGAAAGAGCGAACGTGTTTGGTGTGACGGGGATTACGAATCAAGTGTCTTAACCACCTGGCCATGCCGGACTATCATAATAGATTAACATGTAGGTTTAAAAAGTTTTGATCAAAATGACTTAGAAACTTATAACCCGAGCCCTTTCAAAAGGTAGACCTTTCTTCTTCAGGGGCAAATTGAGAACAAATGGTACAAGTAATTGTTTTGTTTTTGTTCTCAGTGCAGTTATAATGCGAAAAGGATATTTTTACCAAAAAAATCATAATTTCAAAGTTTTTTTCGGATCTTACTCTTACAAACATAGTAAAAAATTAATCATCTCTTAACTATATAAAGTCAGAAAAATACTTTTATAACCCCTTTAGTCTGTACGCATTTATCCCTCATTAGCACAAAGATGTCTGCGGACTTACACTGCTAGAAACAGGATATTGATATTCGTGGTGGGCAAAGCGTTGAATTTCTGGGGTTTCGTGATTGAGACTTTGAATTCATTCCTAGAATGTTTAGGTTCAAAGCTATCGCGAATGAATATGTAGTTTTTAAGTTTGGTATTCAATCTACGCTAAGCCATCCCTGATCCGTGGATAGCTGTTACTGAAACTATGATTTTTTTTCAGAGCAGAACAACTCATTGAAAACTTATAGTTTTATATGCATATTCAAATAAAACGTTGGAAGCTATCAGTGTGCAAATCTCTTATAGAAACTTTGTAAACAACAACCTTGAAGTAGTAGTTGAGAACATTTTTGTCATCAAATTGAAAAACAACTTAGCTGATGAGAATATTTTACCTCTACACAACGCTTTGCCACAAGTATGGAATTAGTCCGTATTAGTGCAAATATCTTTCTGGTCAATGTAATTTATGTTGTATTCAATGTGAAACAATAAAGTGTTTTTTTCTTGACTGTACTTATGTGAATTCTGTATGAAACGTATAGATCTAAGATATTTTAGTTATGATAAAAATAAAAGTATTATACTGTTAATAAGAAAAAGTACGTCCTTTAACACATTTTGTAATAAATATTTTTAAATAAAAACAACGTCATTTGTATCTTTTGTCCTTAGGAAAATAGGTTACTCAAATAGCATGACCTGTCTTATTGCGTACAAATGACAACTTGTAGTTATATATTGTGTAAAAGGTTACATTTAAACAGAAATTATATTTAATTAGAATAAATATAAACTTCAAGACGCAATAGACAATTTATTTGAAATTCATGAAACTGACTAGTTTAAGTTTGAATATTTTTTGTTTGTCGAATATTTGCAAAAAAGCCACAGAATGACTGTCACAGCTAATCGCTTCTACTTTTGTGTTTGATCCATTTGATTAAAAAGAAGGTGCCTAGTCACCAGCATCCTCCGCCACATATATAGAGCTTCTGTTGTGTTATCAAATAGTAGGATTTAACTGTAATTTTTATAGTGCACCCCGATCTCCAATGTGTGAAGCAAATTTTTATAGCAACGGGAAGGGAGCCATAAATCCTCAAATTTACATTATTTATGTAATTATTATTATTATGCCACAATATACACAGCTTTTCAAACAGAGCCCAGCTTTACTAACCTGGTAGGATAACATTTATGGTGAAAATCTGACGGCTTTGGTGAGTTCTTATAAGTAGTTATGTGTTCCACTGGGACTCGACATGGCCAGGTGGGCTAAGGCGTTCGACTCGTAATCTGAGGATCGCGAGTTTGGATCCCCGTCGCACCAAACATGCTCGCCATTTCAGCCTTGGGGGCGTTATAATGTGCGGTCAATCCCACTATTCGTTGGCAAAAGAGTAGCCCAAGAGTTGGCGGTGGGTGGTGATGACTAGCTGCTTTCTTTCTAGTATTACACTGCTAAATTAGGGACGGCTAGTGCAGATAGTCCTTGTGTAGCTTTGCGCGAAATTCAAAACAAAGCAAAACACTTCCACTGGAAAATTCAATAACAGTCAGTCTTGAAGTCAGACTAAAGGTTTGCAACAAAAAGTTATTTACAGACTATGTAAACGCTTATATACGTATATATATTTAATTATAAACAAAAAACAAGCCCAAACAAAAATAAAAAATGCTGCACGAATCAAAAAGATCCACAAGGTACATGCTATAATGTGAGATATAAAATGAACCCTTGGCTTTGAGGTGACTGATGAAATAGGACTCACATTGCGGTGGGGTACACCATCTATCAGTCTTAACCTTCGACCGCCAGTCTCACATGAAGAATAATTAAATAACAAAATAATTAAATAAATAGAAATAGAAATTAAGACAGCGAGATGTGCGTGCTCAAGCCTACAACGCTCCAAATCTATATTACCCTTCACTGCCTGCAGGCAGTTATGGGAAGGTGACGGCTCTCCAAAAAAAAAAGAAGAAGAAAATAAAATAAAAATAAATCATAAAGAAAAAATAATAATTGGGTTTAGTATTATATATATATGGTGTCTGTAAATTACCTGAATATTTTTAAAATTAATAACTTCTAAAATATTACACCTAGAACACCTGGTTTTATTTAATTTGACAAAAAACACATAAAGTTTCTTTTCTCTCCTTTCTGTTGCAGACTTATTGCTGGAAAAGACGTCCAGGATCTCCTGAATAACGTACTCCCAGACAGACGGATTGGTAGAGATGGACCAACACGATGATAATCACCTTCCTCTGACAAACCTCAACTGGATTTTCTCTTGTGGGAAGTTATGAAAAATTAGGTATATTAGATACTGATATCATGAATCTCCTATACAGATTAATCAATGTGATAAGAAATATGGCTCCCGAAATATTTTTGTTTGTTTGTAATTCAGTAGAAACCTACACAATGAGCTGCCGGTGCTCTGCTCACCTCGAGTATCGAAACCAAGTTTATAGCGTTGTAAGTTCGCAGACATCCCGCTGTGCCATTGGAAAACTTAAAATTCTGAACAGCACCTGGAGGGAAAGAGAGTGTCGCCTACACATTTTGTGAGCAACAAACGGTGCACATGTGAAAGTATTCTTAGACAAGAAAACCTTATCTCTTTTTCGCGAAGATAAATAAAACCGGATTGTTCTGTTTATAATATTTATGAACTTATTAATTTTTAAAACGTGTAAACTAATTTATGGACACTGTATTTTAGGTATCGCTTTCCAGTGAATATCGGTATAAGCCTAGAATTATGATCACATCATATATGTCCCTCATATTTAAAGGAAAAAAACCCACATCAACTGAGCCTGTAGAACGCCTCCAGAAACTGATTTGTGACTGTTGGAATATATGACCTTCCTTTTCGAAGAAAAGCAGTTATACGAAAATAAATTACTAGGAATCAAAATTGACAATATTCCAGAGGAGGAAATATCGGCTATTCTTCCTAGAAACAGAAAATCTCATAAAGTACAGGTTTTTAAGAATGAGAAGACCCTAAAGCTACACTCTAAACTAAAGCTGCTTTCTAAACTAAAGCTACACTCTAAACTAAAGTTGCACTCTAAACTAAAGTTGCACTCTAAACTAAAGCTACACTCTAAACTAAAGCTACACTCTAAAGTAAAGCTGCACTCTAAACTAAAACTACACTCTAAACTAAAGCTACACTCTAAACTAAAGCTGCACTCTAAACTAAAGCTACACTCTAAACTAAAGCTGCACTCTAAGCTCGTCAAGAGCAAATCGTAGACCACAGATACGAATAGTAGTCATCCTAGCGAAGAACATCTTTTAGGTACTTGGACAAGATAATGAACGACACTGTGAAACTGTCGAAGGCTCAGAAAGTTCCAGGCACTCCTCTAAATCAGTGCCAGCGGTAGTTCTTATGTGAAAGATGGCGGAATGAATTAGAATCACAGTATATCCATTCAACCTCATATCTGTAAAATCTTCTGCTGTTGTCCCAGTTGGCTTTTGTTATGTATGCGCTATGAAGTTATTAACCCAAGACATTAGTCGTTTTATAGAAAGCTGCACAAGAGAAGAGAGACATTACTCTCCGAACACTCCTGATCTTTTGAAAACAACACTATAGGGTTATTGATGAAATGTATGAGACACATATTTAGCATGATCAACTGAAAAAATAAGGTATTCAATATTTGTAAGTCGAACTTAATCAGCGTTTTCAAACGCCTAATTTGATATCCTTTGGTAAACGCCACAATACGTCTGAAGAAAAAAAATATACCGTAAGTTTTGGTTTGTTTTGAATTTTGTCCAAAGCTACGCGAGGATTATCTACGCTAGCCGTCTCTAATTTCGCAGTGTAAGACTAGATGGAAGGCAGCTAGTCATCACCGCCCATCGCCAACTCTTGGGCTACTCTTTTACCAACGAATATTGGGATTGACCGTCACATTATAACGCCCCCACGGTTGAATGTTTATTAATTTTGGCATGAAAATTTGTTGGGTTTATGTCGAAATAAATGCAAATTTGTGGTTTAACATTTTCTGTTTTTATGGGCGTTCTTGCGTTTGTTTACAATTTCACATAGGGGAAGCAATTTTCGTATTACAAGAAAAAACTTTGATTAATCATGAATAAAAATAACTTCGATTTAGTGGACGGGAACTGCAGCTATTGAACAAAAATTTAATGGATGTATATTTCAGATATTTCAAGTTTTAAGAAAATGATTTAGATAAAATTCAAATTACAAAATACGATTACTCAATCCACCAATTATTCTGAGAATGTTGTTTGTGAAATGTGTCACCCTAGAGCATAATGTTTTACTTTTTATGCAGAAAATGTTATTTTAACTTACAGAGATGTTAACGTTGCTTTCAGAAATATTTCCTGGAGAGGTTTTGTCTATAAACAACGCGCTTAGGATAGTTTCAATGTCTTACCGTTTCAAAAAAATAGCAGCAGTTAATAATTTTCAACAAGTTAAGATTAATTATGTAGAGAAATTATCTTAAAATTACTCAAAAATATTTTCCTTGAAGTTTTATTGAAATTCATGTAATATCTTCCTGAAATAGTCGCATTGCTTTTCATTAATATAAAACATTGCTGAATGTCGCTGATTTACTATCAAGCCTAATTGTCAACTGGAAAGAATTATTTAGATACTTTCAAACAAAGAGATTGATTGTTCGTGATATAATATATTGAATGTATCTTGCTTGTTTTGGAATTTCGCACAAAGCTACTCGAGGGCTGTCTGTGTTAGCCGTCCCTAATTTAGCAGTGTAAGACTAGAGAGAAGGCAGCTAGTCATCACCACCCACCGCCAACACTTGGGCTACTCTTTTACCAACGAATAGTGGGATTGACCGTCACATTATAACACCCCCACGGCTGAAAGGGCAAGCATGTTTGGTGCAACGGGGATACGAACCCGCGACCCTAAGATTACGAGTCGCACGCCTTAACACGATTGGCCATGCCGGCCTATGTATCTTGCACCATGTAAATGTACACATATACCTAATTATATGTATATTATATAAGTGGTGCTAACCTCTACAAGAGATAATATATGGCTGATGCAGAATGTATATAAAACTTGAGAAAAATTCTTTCAATAAGGCTAACAATGTGCGACAAAACAAAAAAGAGAGAGGACGCTTTTAAATATATTTTATTACCAAGGGCTTCTATCAGTGCGGGTAAAGACTTAATTAAAGTCACTAGCAATTAAAATCATTTAAGTAACCAGCCAGTAGTAAAAAACAGAAAAAAATGCGTCATTAGCTTTATACATCATGCATTTTAATGACACGTACACAGATGATATAAAAAGAGTTCCAACTAACACTTTGAATAGTGAAACCCAGCAGTATTAAAAAGCTCGTGTGTTAAATAAAAGACCTCGTTGGCAGTGTCCTACGAGAAACAAAATGTAATTAAGTTTTTAATAATAGGACTCTTCGCACTGTAAACTTCAAAGAGGGATATGTAAGAGTGAGGTGGCCAAAACTAGTAACAATATCTTTGTTTATTCTATGACACTTAAAAGATTTTTGATTTTACGATAACTACAGTTATATAAATTGCTTTGGATATTTTGTTTAAAATGGAATACTTAAATGTATATGTCCTGGTGCATGCTGTGAAAAATTAGAATTTATTTCCTTTATCTGTAGTCAGCCAAATATCACAGTAAACAGGAAATAGTTGATTCGATATTATTAAAACTGAGAAGAATGCAGCATTAACGGTGTTGTTTTACGCTGCTCAAGTTCTCTAGAGGGTAAAAATATAATAAATTTAGATATTGTTAACTCCGTTAGGGTGTTGGAAATTCCCTAAGAATTCCTGATCCTTGAAAACAAGTGTTGTTTCTTTGTGATTTTTTGCCTCTATGGATAATGTTTCCCTTCTCATGAATAAAGAGGAATGATTATATGAAAATTATATATGTAGATTTATACCTATGCGTAGCTTATAATTATCCTTTAGTCAGCAAGATATAATATTATTGTACATAGAGGTTGTAATACGAATGATTATAAAAATGTTTATGGAAATTTGATGTACTTCCATACGACTATGCAGATTAGTATACATTAATTAGTGTAATGATAAAAAATTAAAATAGTGTTAAAGAGGTATTCCATTTACTTAAAACAAATCGGTTTAATGGCGAGAGAAAATCCTATATGTTAAAAGTGTAGATTACTTTATACAGAACGTATGTTTAATACAGCGCTCTTTGTGTACCTTTTTTAATATTTATTAAGTATAATTTTCTTTAATTAATGAAAGTAAGACATCATTTAAACCATAATTTTTTTATTATTGTACAAACTAAAATATTTTGCTATATGTTTCGAGTACATTTTTTTACAATAATATACAATTGTCATTTAAATGGTGTATTACATTTATTCGTTAAATACCACAAGATATATTTAAGTAAAACAAATATTATAGTTTTTCTATGTAGCTGTTTAATTTCAATTGTTACATTCTATAAACTATTGATTTCACTCGATTTCCAGTGTTCACTGAAGGCGAGTTCTTATTTTTCACTTAATGAACTGCACACCAGATTTACTTCAGTTTTGTTTCTATTTTATTATCTCTTAATGTTATGTGGGCTTCCTTTCTTTTAATATACAACAAACAATTAATAAAAATTATTGGCGTGTCATAATCTGGTAGTTTTATACAATTTTATAGAACATATAATTTAAGGAGTGGTAACTAACATTCTAACATTTTCTGTTATTTGATTGTATTTTATCTATTACCATGGTAAATAGTTTCATTGTGAGTTTATTTACTGATTGGGTATTATTTTGTTACAAATCATAGCATTTTCAGTAAGAAAAAAAATGTTTTTAGAACAAATACAACGTTTCAATCACTGGTGCGATCAGTCTAAGTTCACAAGTTTTAACGGTAGCGAAGGTTATAGTATTTAAATCAGCGTTCAATGATCTAACACTGTATTTATATTATACAATTGAAAGTGGTTACTTACACATGTGCACATCAATCTTCGTGAATTTATAGATAATTTATTTACGGCTGAAGAGAAAAAAACACTGACAAATGAATCAATATAAAAATATGGAATATGTTGTGCGAAATATTTGCTTAAACCTCATGAATGTCTGGTCAAATAACACTTAAAGACATATAGAGATGTGTCTGGGTACTTGTTAATTGTGGGATTAGTTGAATTTACTCCTACATATTATTACTGTGGCATTCTGTCCAGAAAAACTGTGTGTGTTTTTGTTCATATACTCATGGACTTGGGAATGTGGTTTAAGTATTCTTTTAACTTGACCCTCTAGCTATATCCTTTTTTTCATTTATGTAAAAGGCTTGGCAATTGTTTCATCTTATTTTGTAAATATATTCTGGTGGACTGAGTTCGTTATATAATTTTTTTTAACACGAATTCAATTTTCATTCAAGCAGTGAAATTGAACCTCGTCGTTATTTTAAGTTTATTTGGTTGTCCTTTCGAAATATCTGATAGAGATATGCTGATGTTTTATATCTATATACATATCTATATTTGTTTGTTTGTTTAGAATTAAGCACAAAGCTACACAATGGGCTACCTGTGCTCTGCTTACCACGGGTATCGAAACCCGGTTTTTAGTGTGCAAGTCCGCAGGCATGCCACTGGGGGGCATATCTATATCTATCTATATATATTGTCTATATATAGAATAGTTCAAGTGATTAATTTTCCTTTGTTCGGTGGTTTATTTTTTATTTCGTGGGTCGAATCCTTATCCCACCATACATACTCGCCTTTTGAGAGTGTTATGTGGGCAACATCTTTTCTATGCTACATATAGTGTATGTTAAATTTAAGAGGGTTTTTTAAAGCGCCTAGCTTCTGGTGAATTATAAAACCAGTTTGTGTAATTTCCACGGTGTGTATTTCTTGTAATAATTTAAGTAGTGAAGCCTCTTAGTTTGTTTGTTTTTGAATTTCGCTCAAAACTACACGAGGGCCCTCACGACTGAAAGAGCGAGCATTTTTGGTGGGACGAGTGATTCCAATCTGCGACCGATATATTCTCAGTCGAGCGCCCTAACCACAGACTAGAGACACTTAAGAAACACAAAATAAAGGAAAACTAATCACTTGACCTATGAGAATACCAGCAAATCTGTGCCAGACATTTCAAAAGTACTAACACATAAATATATAATCTTTACACAACGACTAGATTCATTTTCCCCAGTTGAATGAAAACTAAATTCATGTTAAGAAAATTATACAACGAGCTCTCTCCACCAGAATACATTTACAAAATGAAATGTAAAATCAGTGAAACAGGATATAACCTAAAGGTCAAACTAAAAGAACACCAAAACCTCTCTTTCGAAATCTATGAACAAATTAACAAAAATGCACAAAGTATGTTTGAACAGAATGTCACAGTAATAATATATGAAGACAAGCCTTATTAGTAAGAATCAAATAATCCCAGAATTTGAGCGTAATATCACCAGGCATTCCTCATCTTAGGTAAATATTTTGCACACATTCCATACTTTTATATTTATTCATTTGTTGTCGTTGTTGCTGTTTTTTTTAACCATAAATAAATAACCTGTCAATTCACACAAATTGATGTGCATTTGTGTAAGTAACTACTTTATATTCCATAATATAAATACAGGGTTAGATCATTGAGCTTTGATTCAAATACTATAACCTTCGTTACCGTTAAAACTTGTGAACTAAGATTGATCGCACCAGTGATCGAAACGTTGTATTTGTTCTAAAAAAATCTTTCTTACTGTAAATGGTATGATTTGTAACAAAATAATACCCAATCAGTAAATAAACTCACAATGAAACTATTTACCATGGTAATAGATAAAATACAATCAAATAACAGAAAATGTTAGTAACCACTCCTTAAATGATATTTTCTATAAAATTGCATTACAATTACCAGATTATGATACGCCAATAATTTTTATTAATTGTTTGTTGTATATTAAAAGAAAGGAAGCCCACATAACATTAAAAGATAATAAAATAGAAACAAAACTGAAGTAAATCTAGTGTGCAGTTCATTAAGTGAAAAATAAGAACCCGCCTTCAGTGAACACTGGAAATCGAGTGAAATCAATAGTTTATAGAATGTAACAATTGAAATTAAACAGCTACATAGAAAAACTATAATATTTGTTTTACTTAAATATATCTTGTGGTATTTAACGAATAAATGTAATACACCATTTAAATGACAATTGTATATTATTGTAAAAAAATGTACTCGAAACATATAGCAAAATATTTAAGTTTGTACAATAATAAAAAATTATGGTTTAAATGATGTATTACTTTCATTAATTAAGGAAAATTATACTTAATAAATATTAAAACTACATAAAAAACAATTTATTAAACATACATTCTGTAGAAACTAATCTATACGTTTAATATATAAGAACTGCTCTCGCCATTAAACCGATATATTTTAAGTAACGGAATACCTATTTAACGTTATTTTAAAGTACACATCTGAGATTTGCACTACTTAATGTACAATAATTTATATAGTCGTATGGAAGTACATCATATATTTCCATAAGCATCTTCATAATCATCCATATCGCAACCTTTAAGTAGAAGCGTATTATACTTTGCTGACTAAAGGACGATTATAAGCTACGCTTAGTTATAAATCTGCATAGTTATATAATAACTCCTTATTCATGTGGGGGAGGGAATATTATCCATGTAACATTTTAGAATCTCAAAACGAATGAGCTGTGAGTCCCACTGGTGCTCTTTATAATTAATGACATCATTAATTAAGATGGCAAAGTAATACAGGACCCACATCTACTTTATTATAACTCCTTATTTACTGGAAACTTTGTATGAGTCTCTATAGATTCAAAGATTCTATCAAAAATAGCTTTTAATTCAACCTTAACGATAATAGCCAAGCTGTCGATGCATTTTGCTAAAATATATTCCTTTTCAAGCTATGACGTAATCTTTCTAAAACAAACATATAAATGTATATATACAAAAATATATATGTTGTGACTTACTTAGAGCCCGCATGACCAGGTGGTTAAGGCACTCGACTCGTGTCGCGGGTTCAAATCTCCGTTACACCAAACATGCTCGCCCTTTCAGCCGTGGGGGCGTTATAATGTTACGGTGAATCCCACTATTCGTTGGTAAAAGAGTAGCTCAAGAGTTGGCGGTGGGTGGTGATGACTTAAGCTGCCTTCCCTCTAGTCTTACACTGCTAAATTAGGGACGGCTAGCACAGATAGCCCTCGAGTAGCTTTGTGTGAAATTCAAACAAATATACTTTTTTTTTAATAAAGATAAATTATAAAAAACTTTCAGAAAATGTTATCATCATAATGCATTGCTAAGACTACGTATGAAAGTCATATGTTTCTTGGGCAAAGGCTTAATATTACAGTCGAAAAAATCAAATTTATTTACCAGCACATTTCCTTTTTTTTCAGTTCTTCTTAATACGCATGCTCAGAGTCATCAAGTTAGTGATTTATTGGATTACTTTCACATGTTTAAGCCAATGCTTAATTATAAATATTCTGTATCGGTAGTCAAAGTTTTTGCCAGTCACCAACCATCAGCCAATACTAACCTTGATCTAGCCTTGAGTTACCAAGTAAAAACGTTACGTAACAACTGCTCGCGAATTCGACTTATTAAGTTGATAACAGATCACAAGTGATTCATCATCTCAGTCAGATGAAGAGCAGTGGCTCTATATTGCTAACAAATCACACACTGTTTCGTAAAGTCAGTTGATTGAAAAGTCATATCTCTCTAACTTGCTAACAGGTGGCTTAAATGTCTATCTGAGGGGTTATAACTTTAAACTTCGAGGTTCGATGCTTGTCGAGAAAACAATCAAACAAGATATGAAATACAGCTGGAACTGACTCCACAAATATACACTTCCGGATGAGCTTATTTATTTCATTGTTTAGATTAATATAATTGTTGTTAATTAAAAAGAAACCAATGAAAATACCTGAAATAAAATGGAAACTACTAAAATAAATATCTGGATAAAGCTATTGTAACTAAACAATTAGACCACAGTTTAGCGGAAGTGGGAGTAAATAATAAGGTTCAAACCACAGATATATTTCTCACACCAGGACATATATCTTGTTGTTCACGTTTTACAACATTGTTTTTAGTCTTGACATTGAACGTGGGGGACCGACATGGCCAGGTGGTTAAGGCACTCGACTCGTAATCTGAGGGTTGCGGGTTCGAATCCCTGTCACATCAAACATGTTCACCCTTTCAGCCGTGGGAGAGTTATAATGTAACGGTTAATCTCAGTATTCATTGGTAAAAGAGTAGCCCAAAAGGTGGCGGTGGGTAGTGATGATTAGCTGCCTTCCCTCTAGTCCTCGTGTAGCTTTGCGCGAAATGCAAACTCAATCAAACCAGTCAACTTGATTTAAACGACAAGTTTATTAAAGACATTGTGTGCTATTGTTATTGCTTGAAATTAACATCACAAGCAAACAAAAACAGCATACATATATATATATATATGTTGAAAGAAATTTGTGCCAGCTAACTAGCTCATTACTTTACAAGTTGTGCTGTATACATTGAAGTTTAGATGCCCGTGATGTTCTTGTTATTACCCTCTGTAATATCGATCGTGTCCTCTAATGGTCACGAATATGTATTATTGTTGGATAAACGATTTCTATTGTAACAGGCCATTACGAAAGACAAGTTGAGTGACATACTTTGGAAACTTTTCACAAGCTCTCCACTGTACGTGAAAGTTTGTTTCTAGGACCACATTTAAAGAGCCCGAAGACATATAATTTTATTGGAACTACATTCCAGTCCATCTTTTCCACGAAAAAAACAACAAAAAGTTTTTACTTTGAAGTGCAGCTGGAAAGCTGTGAACATCTGAACTGTAAGCCTTCATCAAGCTCAAGTTCTTACTTATATGTCTCTACCAGACGATACGCTGCGCTCGTTTGCAGTGGCTTTTTGGGTTTGGGGTTGGAAAATTCTATTTCGTTCCCATAGTCTTCGTCGCGCCAAAAATGCTCGCCCTTTTAGCCGTGGGGGCGTTATATGTGACGGTCAATCCCACTATTCGTTGATAAAAGAGTAGCCCAAGAGTTGGTGGTGGGTGGTGATGACTAGCTGCCTTCCCTCTTGTCTTACACTGCTAAATTAGCACAGATAGCCCTCGAGTAGCTTTGTGCGAAATTCAAAAACAAACAAAAACAAACCCATAGTCTTCACTTTGTGGATTATGGTTAATATACAGAGAGTCCTGCTGTTCTTAACGCCCTGATTTGCAAATGTTTGGCTTCATATAAAAGCATTGAAAGTCCTTTCTGCAAAATCTTTTATTCTTAAAATCTGTATTTTTTAACGATCTTGCTGTACGAATAAAACTGTTCTGAATAAGGATTATGACATATATTTCCTCTTCATTTTTTAGGCTTGCGATAACTCTGCAGATTGAATTATAGAAAATTCACCATAAATCAAATAATTAGGCACTAAACATGTTGCCGGTATTCATTACGAAACATATGAAATTCATTCACATGACTTGCGATTAATCTTTTGAATAATCATAACATTACATGTGTTGAGTTGGGTGTAGTACGCCTATTAGAGGGTCCTGAGGCAAATGGTTTTTGATTTGAAATAAACTACTAAACAAGCTTTGTACTTTAAACTATTGGTGTATAATAAAATTAACAGTAAGTATTATTATATTATTCGACTGAAGGTGCTACACATGGCCAATATGACAACGAGTACTCAAAACTGGGTCTTTAATATGCCCATTTAACCCACGTGATCTTAAGATCCCGTTTAAACTGAAAATTTCATTACATTCTAAGTGTTGTGTCTGTGAGCAACGAATTTTTAACGCTCAAGATATTACATGAAATGTAAAAAAATTGCTCTTATATAATTGGGATTATATATATTAGGTTTTGGCTACTTAATTACATGCAGTAAACATCAGTCTGCCGTTATGAAATGTATAATTTGCTAGTGTTCTTTGCAATCAGTATTCACGTAATCACAGATCAAAACCACTGGCTTTAAATTAATTGTAATTGATATTAATTTCACCCACAGTCGTACGAGTAGGATATATTAAAAATATATATTTCAGTAACTAAAACAAGAAATATAATTGAATCAAGGGAGTCATTTAATAAAGAAGATTCCTAAGCGATGAAGAATGTCTCACTTAATGACGAAGATTTTCATTTAGTTGTGAATGGAAAAATAAATCAATTTAGTTGAAAGTTGAGTTTTGAGTTAAGTTAGCCGAGGTTTTAAAGAAAGAATCAAGAAATAATGATAATTACTATCTTGTTTATAAAAACATAAAAACAAAGGAAACTATCAAACTGAATGCCATCTTATACGCACGTAGTCTAAATGGTCAGGCCAGAGCCTTCCATTTACAAGTACGTCCATTCTGATTTTGAATTTGTAACCAAAGAGTATAAAGCCAACTACAAGCACTTCCCACTATAAGGATTTTGACTATGAATTCAAACAGAATAAAAGATTTCAATTTTCATTTTTTATTTAAATCGTGTGCAAGTGAAAGTACAGTGCATCGTCTGTTGCATCACATTTCTTTTGATTTTGAAACAGTGTTGCATTTAGCGCCATCTCTAGCAATATTTTATACTTTTTATATAGTAATGATATTTAAAATGTTAAGAAGTGATTCTGCACTTTATAATTAATCTTTTATTTTTATTTTGAACATTAAAAATATATGATTTCTCTTTACAACAAACGCTGAAGTTATTTAGAGTGGTTCCTATCTTAATTTGTGGTTTGAAATCTTTTAAAAGTGTTGAACTTGTCTGTTGGTAAATGTCTAGCTATTAAAGGAAAGGTTTGCATTTTATCAGACGATTGCGTCCTAGGCGGAAAAGTTGTGAGACTGAGGGCTTATAACACTAATAATCAGGTTTCGATATCCGTAACGGGCAGTGCATGGGTATCCCATTGTTTAGATTTGTACTTTCCAACCAACAAATGGATATGTGTTTCTAGAAAATAAGATTAAAAATATTTGAGAAATGCTGAATTTTTTTACATTTTAGGTACACCGTGAAAGAAGTTTCCATTATGTGATGCTTAATAGATTAAGAAATTATGACGATGTTTGCAAAAAATAAAGGCTTATTTTTCTGGAAGAGTGACAGTCTATCCTAGGGGAAGCTATAGTAAACTAAACCTTGAATAAAAAGAAATACTTTATTGGTTGTTTAAATAGAAGATTTTTAAACTGGTTGACCTGAGCCTTTTTTTTTTTCTTTTTAAAATATTAAACCAATACTTGAAGAGATGAGAAAAGTTTTAATACCAATTTCTTTAAGAGGTTGAGATAAGTAGCAATGTCGTGTGCAGAATAATTAATGTGTGTATACAATGATACATATAGCATAAGAAACTATTATAATGTAAGATAATTTACAAATACACATTTCTGAGTACGTTATTAGTTGATAATGATGTTATAAGATGGCAATAAAAGCAATAGTCATTAAATTTTGAATACCAGAGGTTTGGCTCCACTGAGTTTGAATGACAAAATGCTTACATCGTTGTAAATGAGCAACTTTCGTCTTTTTAATAATATGGAAACTTCAAACAAAAGACGGATACTACAATTATGTAATACATGTTATATCAGTTTAGTACAAGTCAATGGTTATTTGTGTTACTGAGAGAGTTTTTGCAGAAGTAAATATAAGAATTTGAAAATTTCTTAATAAGTGACGTGTAAACGTCTAAATTAACAATTTTTCCCCCCAGGATTAAAGTATAAACACTGTATTCGGTCTTTGTGAACACGAAATGGAGAATTTCATAAAATCTTGAAAGATGGTACTTCTAGATTTTAATATATAAGCTGAAACAGGTTGTATTTATAGATTTAAATATATAGGTTGATACAGATGGTACTTATAGATTTTAAGATGCAGATTGATATAGATGGTATCCGTAGATTTAAAGATGTAAGTTGAAACAGATGATACTTATAGACTTGGAGATAACGATTTATACGGATAGTACTTATAGTATACGTTGAAAGAGATAGATTGATACAGATAGTACTTATACAAATAAGTGTGGGAATCACCATACTAATATCAATGGGCTATCCATCGTTAACGTGTGCTTTAAGTCAGTTTAATAAATGTGATACTATATATCTATCTACGTTTAGCTGAAGGGATTCTAATTTGCTTGAACCAAAAGTTTTATAAAATATTTACTATTAATGGTAACATTTAAATTACATGAAAACTCATGAAAAAAATTGTTCATGATTATTTCAAGAGCAAATAAGTTTCATAGAAAATATTTGGAGGATTAACACTCCTTTAAGTTAGATTTCTTATGTAATAACATGTATTAATGACGTATAAGTAGATAATAAAATATTTGAAACGGATTATTTTGCTAAGGTAAAGCTTTGCTGGCCATCATAGTAAGTGTTTTAAATCGTTTTTAAATAGCGCGTTTAACACTTACCAGTCATGATTTTAACTCTAGTATTCCTAAATATTTGAGCTTTTCTGGTAAACGCTGCCTATGTAAAACTTCCACAATGAAATAATTTAATATTTGTATTTTTTTTTCTGGCTTAAGGCATCTTTCGAAGCTTTCAAACATTGGTAATTATCTATGCTAGTCGGCAGAAATTACAGATTTTAAATGTATACAGAAGGTTATTAACTACTAATTAGAGACAACTACTGTGTATATTCATGTATATATCAGTTCATACAAACTACATGAATTGAGCATACAAGAATAAAAGTAAGGTTTGTTTGTTTGTTTTGAATTTCGCGCAAAGCCACTCGAGGACTATCCACGCTAGCCATTCCTAATTTAGCAGTGTAAGACTAGAGGGAAGGCAGCTAGTCATCACCATCCACCGCCAACTTTTGGGCTACTCCTTTATCAACGAATAGTGAGATTGACCGTCACATTCTACCCTCCACGGCCGAAAGGGCGAGCATGTTTGGTGCGACGGGGATTCGAACCTGCAACCCTTGGATTTCGATTTGAGTGCCTCATCCACCTGGCCATACCGGGCCGAGTAATAAAGCCTCTCTCTCTTAGATTGTAGCCCAAACTGGCACTAAAATAATATTTTAGTGTAATCAATAACACAATGTTCTGAGTTTAAAACATCATGATAATTTATGTTTTTTGTGTTTTTTTCAAGTCAAAAACAAAGCTCCACAATGGGCTATTCGTGATCTGCACACCGTGGCTTCTAGCGTTGTAAGTCTGCAGACATACAGCTGTGCCAATTGAGGGTTGGGTTTCCTCAGGAAAAAAGTTTAGGAAAACAGAATATCGAAATGAATATTACGATTATTTTATTGCAATAAATGTTTTAGTTGTGGCAATAAACATTCCTATTTATATAATTTATTCGTTTTACACACGATTAACTTTCACACACAGAGTCTAAGAAACATCTCACTTACAGATCATCGATGTTCGCTTAGTGTTAATATACATTTACAAGATACGATAGAGATATTTGAATTTATATCATACACGCTTCTCTATCAAAGTCCTACAAAGCTACACTGCACAAATATAAAATGTCCACTCAGTTGGAGTGGTGATGTGCATAACAGTTGTAGGACGTGAACGTGTTATTTACTTAATACCATAACAAACCGGTTACAGTGAAGGAGTACATGATATTCGTATTAAAGTACATTTAAGAGCAGAAGATAAACGTGTGTTTCACTTAATACTGTAACAAGCTTTATTAAATTAAATTAGAACTTTCTCATGATCAAATGTAATAATACTAAATAAACATTGTTGATACATAGGCCTTATTGGTAAATATTTAGCGTTATAAGCAAAATTAATTGATACAGTAACGTTATTCGGAAGCATATGATTAATTAAGATATTACGTTGTAAACTACATAAACCAATTCAATTATAATTTATAATATTTCATTTATGACAATGTGTGTGTTTTTTTTACTTATAGTAAAGCCAAACCGGGCTATCTGCTCAGCCCACCGAGGGGAATCGAACCCTTTATTCTAGCGTTGTAAATCCGGAGACGTACCGCTGTACCAGCGGGGGGCCGTTTATGACCACATAAAACCAATATAAAATAATTTCGATTTCCCACAGCAGTTCGTTGTTATTTACATCAGGTATCTTATGACAATTCGTATCATTTAAATAGTATGCAAAGAGAACAGAACCTCCCATTGCCTTGTCTCAGTTTTCACTGAGATTAAAGTGTTTTAATTTTTCGATTTACTCTTTTCTGGGTTGCTGATATAGAGTAAAGTTTCCCGAAACCAGTACAAGTCAGTATCAAGTGAAAAATGATAGACTGGGCTTCACGTGTATTTTTCATTAGTTTAGTTAGCTCCATGAGTAGATCTGAGAAAGGTCATTAGACATTAAGCAATTAGATCTAACGTGTATATACTTTACTCACGTAGAAAGCCATTAATAATATGGAAGCTAGTCAGTTACAGCTTGCCATTGTAAATTAGCTTTAAGTGTATCAACGTATTGCTAGTATAATATCTAACCACTTCCGTACCATCGGCTACAATTTCTTTGTTATTTGGAAAGGTAAATCTTTGTCCTCAACACTAACAAGTGTAAACTTCACATCATCATAATCATAGGATACCTGCTACGAGACTGAATCAAATATTTACAGCCTCAAGTGGACGATGTGTCAGGATATAAATGTTTAAAATCCAGTTTTCAAAGAGTATACCTCTATATCTGATACCAAGTAAAGTGTAGCTTACTCAAAGTAAGGCACAAAAATGGGTCCTTTGCTCTGGTGCCAAGAACAAGTTTCATGGATCACCAAAGTTTGAAGCAATGTTCTTTGTACAGATGTGTTATACTTCGTCTTGCAGCCATGTCAAGAAAATAAGCATATATGCGTTCGGGAAAGATATACAATCAGACCAAGACATGCGGATGTTGTGGAAATATAGTGTGACAGAAACAGAGATTGATGGATGTACTAACCCGTGTATTCTGTGAAACTATATTATTAATATCATACATTATGAGAACCACGTCCTACGACCTTTTTATATGTCCATGGAATTTGCTCTGACTTCAGTCTAGGTAATAATAATGCCTTCAGTTACCGATCGATACATGACTTGAAAAGAGGGAATTGTCTGAATGATATGCTTTGTATGTTCACTGAATTTCAAACTCATCAGACTAGATTATTTTGAGAGATGAATCTCATCCGTCAATATCTTTAGATACTAAATAAGATGCTCAGAAAAAATGTTATTTAATAGGAATAGTCTAGAATGATTCAGAACTTTAGCAACACTGATCTTAAGAATATAGCAATGACATCACGCTATACTTGCTGATGGTGGTGTTTAATCCAGTTAAGTGACCATTAAGGGTAAATTTTGATGAAGGTCTGTCCAGTGTCATACTGATTTGAACAAGATAGGAAACGTGTACTGCTCAGCAAGAAGTCCTCATTCGAATTCCATTTAGACCCATTTTTGGAAACCATATATCTCATTGTGATAACCTACTGCATGGAATAGGAGGACTGTAGTTACACTGGCTGAGGAAAGGGAACTATCCCTGCACGAGACTGCATCAATGCGAGTGGGAGACACAGTTGTTATTGACGGTTTCTTCCTTTCTCTCTTTTTCAAAGAAGCTTATTCAATCAAATTTGCCCCTGGTGGTCTAGCGATATCGAGTTTCAATATCCGCGATGGTCATAGCAAGATAGCTCATCGTGTGGCTTCGAGCTTAACAACAGACAAACAGTCAAAATTTAAACATATACACTTTGAATCTGAGAGCAACCAATTTTTGTAATTTGTATTTAGTCATATATATCCAATGAAAGGGATTCGTATGTTGGTTTAAAATATATTAATGATGACTAGCCTACAATGAATTATTTTGTCATAAGATAATAGTATTAGGTCTACTGCATTTTAAGAATGACAGTTTTTATTTATTTTTCTAAGTTCATGAAATTTTTCGCCATCACAAATCCAAATATTTTGTGAATGTGTTAACAGTTTATAACAAGCTATATAAATAAAACTGAATTTATCTTGTATTACTATTAGTATTTTATGTTTTTTGTTGTTTCTCTCCGTAAAAAATAAACAGTTTAAAATTCATGTCTTTATAGAACCTAACTTATTTCCATACTTCACAAAATTCAGAGAGTGAAATCATAAGTGTATTAAAAGAGCTTTTTACGTGATGATTACATATTTACTTGTAATACAATTTGTCTTTTCTTCTTTAAAAATGGAATCGTAATATTTAACTTCTGAAAACATTGACAATTTTTACTACAGGTTAAAATAAACCGGACATAAATAGAACTAAATTTAGCTTTTCCAAAAAATATTCACGTGTTTATACTAGGTCCAAGTATAATCCATCTTAATATAAGTAAACTATTTGAAAGAACTGTTTGACAATATCTTTTATATGCACATTTCTTGCAGCATAAAGATATGGAGTACGAAAGGATTAGATCTTTCGAAACGTTATAAGAAAATGGTTTGAGTTGTTTTGAATTTCGCGCAAAGCTACACGATGGCTACCTGCGCTAGCCGCTCCTAATTTAGCAGTGTAAGACTAGAGGGAAGGCAGCTAGTCATCACCACCCACCGCCAACTCTTGGCCTACTCTTTTACCAACGAATAGTAGGATTCGCCGTCACATTATAACGCCTCACGTCTGAAAGGGCGAGCATGTTTGGTGTAACGGAGATTTGAACCCGCGATCCTCAGATTATGAGTCGCACGCCTTAACACGTTTGGCCACGCCGAGCCAAAAAAAAAAGAGAAAAAATATATTCTCCTGAAATATAATTATTTAAATAATCTTAAGTACAATAATCTACAAAAAATAATAGAAACTGCAATTTCACAAAAACAATAACAAAAAAACAACCGAAACTGGTTATATTTTTCAAATTATTTCGTTTTATTTCCATAGCTTTTCGTGTTTCAAAATATGTATAATACCTAAACGTGTTTTGTAAGTCTCTGGCATGTTCGTTCTGAATGTTAGTTGTTACATCATATAAAGTAATAAAAACGTAATGATTTCCTAAGAATTTTGACATTAAGGAATCGTATTGAAACAAACATGAGAAATCATTATAACATTATAAAATATTAAAGTTGTATGTTTTCCAGTATTATTAAATCAGGGAATAAACAGAGTGAAATATTTAAAACTAGCGACTCAACAGACAAAAAATAACCAAATTTGTTAACATGAAGATTCAATAGGCAAATATAACCAAAGCTGTTAACATAGTTGCTCATTAGGCAAAAATAATAAAGTTGTTAAAACAGAGGCTTAATTAGTAAATTTTATCAAAGTTATTAGTATAAGCAAAAATAACCAGATCTACTAACATAGAAATCCAATATACAAAAGTAACTAATGCTGTTAACAAAGAGACTCAATATGCAAAAAAGCAGTTTTTACAGCACAAAATACTGAGTGCTGTTATGTGCTAAATAAACAATTATGTCACGAAATCAAAGTCAGAGGTACATTTAATCGAATGACATAAAATCTTCAAAGAACGAGTCTTTGTGCTGGCTTCTCCAATCACCGCATTATATTGCAATAACAATGTACAGTTGTAAGGTGTTTTTTTATTGTTTGCTTGTTTATATAGTTATTGCTATAATTGAGGATTTGGTCACACTTAACGGTTTATTTGTTTGAAGTTAAGCACAAAACAATACAATGGACTATCTGTGCTCTGTGCACCACGAATAGAGGTCTACAGATATATCGCTGTGCCACTAGGGAGCAGAATGTTTTGTTTCAGAATTTTGAACAATGTTGGACAAGAAGGACAACCAGTGTGTAGTCTTTTTTGAAGTTTAAGCTACTAGAGTGAAAGATAGGTAGTTAATATTTACTGCCAACTCTTGAGGTACTTTTATCTGACTGAATAGTTAGACTTGACCGTCTATTTTTTTAAAATCTACGATCTAGTAGTGTTAAACGTGTTTTTGCGGCATTATCTGGACATACTAAGCCTTTTGACTAAATTGTTTTTACTGATTAATAAAACAAACACTTTTTTTGTTATTCTTCTGCAAACAGCTTGAAAATAATAATAAAATAAATTCAGGTGTCACTGGTAAAGCAAGGTGAAACCAGAATTCGTCGTTACGATTTATGTAAAAGACGCACGTGGAAAGAAAACATTTAAGACCCCCGGTCGCGAAAAACCAACCCAAATTCAGGGGGAAATCGTCAAAGCCTAAAAACAGTTTGGAAACGTCAGACTATATAACCATAATCCAATACCACAATCTAAAATATATTATTTTGAGAGAAAAAGTGTATTCATGAATGAAATCTGTAAAATGCCTTGTCAGGGACATAACTATAGAAAGAAAGGAAATTGCTTCACCTGTTATGTTTGTAGAAGATGTTTACTTTTGAATTCATGCTCAAATAAAACAAATCATATTAACTGGAAGTGAAGAAAAAAGAGTACTGAGAAGGACATGTGACCTGAGATGTCAAAATCTAATTAGATTAGAAGAAAGCAAGGTGTATGATATTAATTATGGAGTAGATGAAAACGTTAAAACCTCTAAAACCATTACTGCTACATTTTATGGACTTTAAATCTGAAAAAAGATTCTGTATAGTAGAATCTAGTAGTTCAATTCCACAAAACAGCGCCTTATGCGACAAAATATTTCAAAATATGGTGTGACCCCCACAGAGATCTGTTTTTCGTGTCCGAGGTTCTTAATACATTTTCTTAGCAAAGTTATCAAAACGAAACATCTAGCTCATTAATTACCCAAATTATACCTAAAAACGTACAGGAAGAAATAAGCATAACAAGTTTGCTTCTTTCATCAAATTATGTGGCCTTTGTCCAGAATCTAAATAACATTAAAGCAAAAGAAAAGAGCATAGAGGGCACGTGGTATGTAAAACTGACGTTCGTGTAATCTAATCTACTATGTTATTAGTCAACATGTTTGACATGAAGTCTTTCTGACTTAACTACACATACTAATTGAAAACGAGAACTCATTCGTTTGTTTTATATAAGCTCACCTTGATCACGTTTATGTTATATAAGCTCACCTGGATCACGTTTATGTTATATAAGCTTACCTTGATCACGTGTCAAAGCGAGTCATCCCTGTTTTTTGTTGTTGTTTTTATAGCTTATTTATTTGGGTTAGTTATGATGAAAACAGGATCTATTGGTAGAGGTATGCATTCTCTATTTTGATCTAAGTCCCCTGTTGGACAAGAACTCGCTAACCTGCACTAGCAAACTGCTTCTTAACCTTTACGACATCTAATGGCTGCTCCGATATCACACGTAAAATGATGGTTGATTATGATAGCTTAACTGTATTTACATCCACTAGATGGCGACGCAAAGAAAGTTGAGAAATAATTGTTTGAAACAATTTTATTTTTTGGTGTAAATAATCGTTTAAAGACTATAAACTTTGGTGTGGCCAAAAAGCACACATTTCTTCGCCTTTTTGCTTGTGGACTACTTCCATTACTCCAACAATATTTATTACATTACGTATGATTTTTTCTTAACTCAATGATGCAAGATTACTCAAGTGCCTTTCAATTTATCTTAAAGAACACGCTCCTAAATGTGCGTATGATTTTGAAATTTCGCGAAAAGCTAATCAAGGGTTACATGCGCATAATCATTTCTGATTTTGTACTCATATACTAGAGAAAAAACAGGTAGTGAATAGCATTCATAGCCAACGCTTGGGCTACTCTTGTCTGACAGAATAGTGGAGTTTCACCGTCATTAGTTATTGTGCACACGTTACACCAACGTGCGGAACGTGTTCTTGTAGCATTGGTACTCGAACCTTTAGGTCTATGAATATATAGTCCTAACACGGTAATAATTCTATACATGTTTTCTTGGTGTAGGAACTAAGTAGGAGGCGTAAATCATATGATCATACGTTTACATATATATATATATATATATAATCTGTGGAAATCGAAAAGCAATAGAAATTGTATTTATACAAAAAGACTTACATTTACATCCATTTGTTTCTTACTCAGTTTTATTTTACCAGGGCTAGGCATAGTTAGGTTTTTAAGGCGCTCGACTCGAAATCCGAGGGTGGCGGACTCGAATCCCAGTCACCCCAAAACATGCTTGCCCGTTCAGCCGTGTGGCGTTATAAGTAACGGTGAATCCAAAGGTATTCGGTGGGTGATGATGACTAGTTGCCTTTCCTCTAGTCTTACACTGCTAGATAAGGGGCGGTTAGCACACATATCCCAAGTGTGGGTTTGCGCAAAATTTAAAAGTGAATAAACAAACATTATCCAATGAAAATGTGTGTTCCAAATGCATGTGATTAAATAAGCACAACAACAAACAGCAACAGAAGTATGCCGGGCACATGTCTCAGGTATAAGAATATAAACATGTACGGGATTTTAGGGTGCGTTGCAGTCGGATGTTAGGTTATTAATTAGTATAGGTATAAAGGTGTTTCTTTATACTGGTTTAATTTTTGTTTTAATTGTTTTACAAGTAGGGCTTCTTTGATTTTACGTTTGTTTATATTTGTTTCCCTACTTAATATCTGGGTGTTTTCTATGGTTATATTGTGTTTATTTGATTTGCAGTGTTCAAAAACATATGAAGGTGTTTTTTTGTGTTCTTTCAGTCTGATTTCTATTTTTATGCTTGTTTCTTTAATATGGAAGTCGTGGCATTTGTTGCATTGTATTTTACAAATAATGTTGTTGTTGTGTTTGTCAGTATAGTTGTTACATTGTATAGATTTTAGTTTTGTACCTAGTTTTCGAATAAATTTGATGTTTACTGGAATGTTGTATTTTGTTATAAGTTTTTTCCAGTTGTTGTTTTCTTCGCTGATGTCGGGAACATATGGTATGCAATAGTATAGAATTTTGTAGTTTGTTGTATCTTGGGATTTATGGTTGTTGGCCTAGGTATGTGTGTATATTTTTTCCCACGGCTTTTTGAGGAAATTTGTTGGTGTTGATGAAGTTTTTAATTTTTTTTATTTCATTGTTAATTTTATCGGTTCAGCATAGTTTAGTGGCTGTGTTTATTTGGTTTATTAATGTGTTGAATTTTTATTTTGTTTCACGTGCTGAGTCTTAGGGAATGTATAGTCCAGTATGGGTGATTTTTCTGTGTATTTCTGTTTTGAATTGTGTATCGGTTTTTGTGATCTTGAGGTCGAGAAATGCATTGTTGTTCTCAACTTTAATTTAATAAAAGTTTTAATATCCATACCAGCCGTCTTGAGATACATTTTTACTTCAAGTGAGTTTCTCGTCATCACGTAGTACACCATATGCAAGAAAATATCTGTTGTTCTTATTGCGATCAGTCGAAAAGTGACGACAACAACAAGGAGATTTCCATTCATATTTGTTTCTTGTTAGGCACAAAGCTACTCAATGGATTATCTGTGTTGGGTCCACCACGGGAATCGAAACTCATTTTCTAACGTTATAAGCCTTTAGACTTACCACTGACCCACGGGGGGATCATTCAGGTGTTCATTCAGGTATTAACATAATAAAAACACAAAATTGTTATCTGAAACATTATTTGACAAAAGATCGTATAAGTCCACTTGTAACTAGCTAAACACTTCACTTGGCCTGAACTCTTAGGGTTCCTCTGAGACGAGCAAACTCATGAAGTGGGGGAACCCTGTGTTTTCTCCATGCGTTGAACGGTACATCAGCTAGCAGTAAATGTATATATATATTTTTACAATGCTAGATATATGTATTAAGTGCCAAGCATGAAATATTTTCAAATATCTTTATTATTATTGTTTTTTTAACAAGTTGAACTTTAACGTGTTAGGAAAACGTGTAAAAGTGTCTTTAGTTAAAATTTGATCAATTTGCCTGATGTTCTGAGGCATTTAAGAACATCGCTTTATAACTTGATCGAAGACGACCTAGAACAACCGTTTTATTTATGTATTATCATTATAATATGCATGTAAGAATTTTACCTACGGGTTATCACTATACTACATATATTTTATGCTTGTTACTAAGCATAAAGCCACAAAAAGAACTGTTTGTGTTATGTGCATCACGGTTATCGGAACCAGGTTTCTACTAGTATAAGTCCACAGATATATCATTGTGCCACTAATGGAGTATATTTTTTCAGACAGTAAACTATTTTTAAGCTAAAATATTTTGATTATACGAAGATCTTTCCGTATCATTTGAATTTATTCAGGTCTATTCTCAAAACTAAAGATCGGTTAATTACCTGAGTTTCATTTGTGAAATTATTTAAATGATTTGTGTTTATTAACTTAAACAATAGTTAACAGTAACAACTCTTGGTCGATCCAAGCAAGCATACAGTAGGTAATAGGAAATGCTTAAAACTTTCTAATACAGTCTTTTCTATCTAGATTCAATACCTGCTGATACTTGTCTGTAGGTTCATCACTAAATCAAAAAAGAAAAGACTTATGAGACTAAATTTGAGTTTACACTATCGAAATTGTATGTTTTAATTATTTTAACAGAAGGAAAATAATTATATAATTATTTATAAGTAAGTAATTTTTCGTTTATAATTAACTAATTAATTAATTTATCCAGTCTTTGACAGTGTTTCTAAATAACAAAGGTATTCATTATCATGACACAGGAATCAATAGGTCAATACTGTAGGGTAAAATATTAGATTGCTGTATTAATACAATAAAGACTTCATTGAACATTAAAAAATTTCAAACTATTTATTAAATCTTTCATTTACGTGGTTATTTTTGTATTTAACCTTAAAGAGTTACGACAATATTCTCCATAGTGGCATCTAAAATATTACGAGTTGTAAAGTTTTGGTTTTATATAGATCTTTCTTTTTTAATTAATAGTTCTTCTCTTCTGTTAAAGAAGGTGCACTTTGTGTGAGTATGTTTTCTTATAGGAAAGCCACAGTGGGCTATCTATTGAGTCCACCGCGGGAATCGAACCCTTGATTTTAGCGTTGTAAGTCGATATACTTACCGCTGTAACAGAGGGGGACAGTGCACGTTGTACACATATTCTCTCTTTTTTCTTTCTTTTTTTTCATTTTCACGTGCTAGATTTGCCGTAGTTAAATTTACTAGTTAATTATAAAACATTGTATTATCTAATAAGCCCAGCATGGCCAAGCGTGTTAAGGCGTTCGACTCATAATCCGAGGGCCGCCGGTTTGAATCCCGGTCGCACCAAACATGCTTGCCCTTTAAATGGGTTAAATGAGTATGGAATTGTAGGGGGCGTTGCCGTTAGATGTTAAGTTATTTGTTAGTATAGGTATAAAAGTGTTCCTACATATTGGTTCAATTTTTGTTGTAGTTGTTGTATAAATAGGGCTTCTTTGATTTCACGTCTGTTTATACTTGTTTCCCTACAGTCCCGTACCCATTTACACTCTCGTCCGTGAGACGTGTGCCCAACAAAGGTCAGTTGTAAATTCTCTCTTTCTTAACCTGAAGATAACCTAAGAAGGTCGAAACGTTGTTCTCTGCTTTATTTTGGTAAAAGTGTTACTTTCCATACTAGCAGTCCTGAGATACAGTTTTACTTCAAATGGATTTCTTGTCATGAGAATCCGCTTTTTAAAACATGCAGTTATATAAAGAATGTACAAAAATCAATCTTCAGTTTGAACGTGTCATTTTAATTTGTTAACTAAAACAAAAATATCAAAATACGTTCCCGAGATATTCTCAAGGTGCTTCGAATATGAAATGTAATCACCTCGGCGTTTTGCTTCTCAATCATGAGAACGTGAGTAATATGGTAGTTGTAGCAGTCAGCCTGAAAAGTAATGATAGTTAGGACTACATTTTTAAGTTTGTTTAGAATCACCAATATAACGTTGGTATTATACCTTATGACTTTAGTTTGTTTTATTCTGCTGCTTGTCGTTATTACGGCTAAAGCCCGGCGTGGACAGATGGCTAGGAATCTCTAATCGTAATCTGAGTGTCACAGGTTCGAATCCTTGCCACCCCGAACATATTAACCCTTTCAGCCATCTAGGCTTTATAACGCACGGTTAATTCCACTCTTCGTGGGTAAAAGGAGTAACATAAATGATGGCAGTGGATGGTGATGACTAACTGCTTTCCAAGAATTTTACACTGTTAAATTTGGGATGACTAGCGCAGATAGCTCTCGTAGCTTTACGCAAAATTCAAAAACAACGATATGTCTACGAGAACTATAGTCTCAGTACCGAGAACTATAATTTTTAATAATGTTCGAGATAACAATATATTTATTTTCAGTTCTCGCTTTTAGTGCAGAATTGTACAATAGTCATATACACCCTCAATGTTATCATTCAGCTACCTGTGGACTACCGACCATCATTATTTATATACTGAATTTAATATTTCTAGGATAGTTTTTATGTGTTTTAGTTTTTACAGCACCTTATACAAAATGCTTTTCAAGGAAAAAACTTGCAATTTTGTGCAGCAGATCGTGTAACACGAATCTTTCTATACATGCAAAAATATATGAGCTTCAGATAATGACTGTTTATACGTTAAACAGTACATGAACTGATGTATGGATCTGAAATTTCTAAACAAGTGTAACCTCTTCGTATCTGAGGTCATAGATTACACACTATTCGATAGAATATTTATACGGTGAAAAACAAACTGATCACGTAGCATGAACTAAGTTCAAGACCGATGAATTCTTTTTTTTTATGTGTACGTGTGTGTAAAACAACGTTATGAGACAGGCTGATACTTTTCACGGTGACCTTCGTTATGGATTATTATCAAAACTTTGAAAATGCTATTTGTAATTAATATATCGGATTAGCTACATGTATCTGTTTGTGTCGCATGTCAATCAAAACGCACATATATTACACGTTGGAGATGTTTATTATTAAGTACTTAAACCCGACGAACTCCTTTCATTACGATTAATTAACACTCTCATTTTGTCTGGTTGGGACATCTGGCTGATATTTTCGTTCAACAATCACGAAAACATGTACTCAGTGTTCGTCTTTCTACTCACCCGACGTGTGGTTAAAATCATGAGAAAACAACACATAATCATCTTTATCTGCGCCAGAATGCAAGGGCTTGAGATTCATTCCTGTGAACATGTTATAATGCAATATTTGTTTTGAAACCACAAATGCTGTTTTAATTTGCTTGTTTCTTTGTTCTTGTTGTTTTGCGCTAGCATTTTTAAACATACAAATATATTACTACTTGTATTTCATGCAGTTTATGTCTTCTTAACAATATGACAATTACAGTTATAATCCAAGCTCACCAGAAGATAAATTGGACAAAAACAAAAACACGTAGTTCGCTCAGAATTATAATGAGTTAGCAAAATGGGTTTACATTATAGCAAATAGGTTCGTATATAAGTGTGTATGTACTAAATGTAAATGAATGATTATATATAATATTTCTGAGAAGACAAGGTTTAGTAGATTTACATACAGCTCACTGAACTGTAAGTTGGAGTAAAGAGCGATAGTTAGAAAATGTTTTGAAAGTTTCTTGAACTTCTCTTTAAGTTCATTATTGGTTTAATCGACAGTAGACGCAAATCATTGGCTTCAGAACTAAGAGTTTGGACTTATGAGCTTCCACGAAAGTTTTCTGTGTTAACCGTTTTTGATTATAGAGACAGATCAGAAGGAAGACAGCTCGTCAACACCACTCACTGCCAACTCCTGGCCTACTCTTGTCACACCGTATAATGAGACTTATCGTCACTTTCATAGCACACTTACTGAGCCGAAGAGTGGTTTTTTGTTTGTTTGTTGTTGTTTTTTACGGTAACAGGATGGAACCACAGCACCTAAATTTCATTGTACGGCATGTTAATCACTGGGTCGACCTAAGCTAACGGATAAACGAAACTGCCATACATTTGATTTGAGTTAGTTTCATACTTTAAATGGCATTAAGATAGATGTTCAACAAGAGCTTCTCACTTCCAGAACATTCTCGAGCAAACAGATACCTCATCGTTTAAAACCATGCTGCATCATCTATATAACAATATACATCTCACACCTTTCCTCAATTATATTATTTTATAACATTAGTCGTTATGTTTTTATCAATGCCAAATAGAAGAAATAACTTTGAATTCTACGTTTTAACATAAGAACAAAATAACATTTACAAATGTTCGCAAATGCACAGTGCTTACTTGTCAACACGAAGACAAGTAAACGATAAAATCCAGTCGATGGCTTAAACTAATACACGGATTAAAAATATATCATAGTCATTAAAAACAATAAAATACACAAAAACGGTTTATTACGAACTATTTAAAAAACACATTAAAGTCAAAATAACGCGACTTCAAATACCATTTCCAACTTTAAAAGGTTAAAATTAGGACAGGCTTGGCTCAAAAGTTATGAAATACTGATTACTATAATCATACAGATTCTCATCGCAAGTTTCTACTTTCAGCAAAAATAGTAACTCGTTTTAGTTGTTGAATGTCGCTATCTTTAAACAATTTCCTAGTTTTTAAGCGTTCTGCTTTAAAACGGGTTAAAAAATACAATGTTCTGAAACAAAGGTTATCGCATTCGAGAATTGTTTTAATTTTGCAAAAAAATTATTTGATTACAGTTAACTTAAATAATTCTCAATATGGATCTTTCTATAAAAATTGTTCTCCCAAAAATTATTTTACATAAATCTTAATGAATAAACTTCCTTAATATACAGAAACATCTGATGATACTGATGCATCAGTTGAAAAAAAATTGGTGTTCGAATAGTAGTATTGTAAGCCTAACCAATAAAACCATTATGAAATATATATTTTTACAATATATTGATATTATTTCCTTTTTTCTTGTTTTGATTTTTATAATAAATCTGTCATGAAAGTTTGCAACTTGACATAATTTGGCCGTTAAACGTCACGATATACTAGTGTTGTCAGTTAGCTCAGTGCTATTATAAAGTAGGAATGTTTCAACCTAAACTACACTTTATACACTCTTGAGCTAAACGGCTGTATCATAAACATCTAGTGTTAGTTTTTAACTAATAACCAGCCTCATCCTGCTCTTTGAACAGAATACCAGAATGCTTGTTTGTTTCTAGAATTTCGCGCAAAGCTACACGAGGACTATCCGTGCTAGTCGTCCCTAATTTAGCAGTGTAAGACCAGAGGAAAGGTAGCTAGTCATCACCACCCACCGCCAACTCTTGGGCTACTCTTTTTCAACGAATAGTTGGATTGATCGTCACATTATAATCCCCCAAGGCTGAAAGGGCGAGCGTGTTTGGTGCGACAGGGATTCGAATCCGCGACCCTCAGATTACGAGTCGAGTGCCTTAACCACCTGGCCATCCCAGGCCACCAGAAAGGACTGTCACTTTTTTTAACACGTCTATAGTTGAAAGTGCATTAGTGAATCACGTTTCGAACCTTGAACTCTTTGAGCCACAGTCTATCATATTAAACTCTAAATGACTACACGCACTTATAACTTAAGATATTCACCACGAGCGAGGTTTTACTGCACTGAAGTAAGTTTGTGATCTGATGATATGTACGTCATGTTCATTCTATATTTTTATTTTTCTCTGTATAATTTACAGATTGTTGACAGTTTCAAATTATCATGCTTTAATTTATTTTCACACCTTTTATTTGTCCCTTAAAAATGAAAAACACCTTAAAACCAACAATAAATTAGAACAGAGCTTTGAAATGGAACTCTACTAATAACTGATGATGTTTCAATGCTGCGTTGTAGATACAGAAAAAAGACATTCTTAATATTCGCTAAATATCCTTACTGTTTGAATTTCGCGCATAGTTGTACGAGGGTTATCTACGCTAGTCATCCCCAATTTATCAGTATAAGACTAGAGGGAAAGCTGCTAGTCATCATCGCCCACCGCCAAATCTTGAGATACTCTTTTACCAACGAATAGTGGGATTGACTGTCACATGATAATGCCCTCACGGCTGAAAGAGCGAGCATGTTTGGTAGGACGGGGATTCAAACCCGGAACCCTCGGACTACGAGTTGAGTGCATTAACCATATGGCCATGCCGGGCCAAATATCAGTACCAGTAGAAACATTAATCATAAATGTTGATAGATTGGAAAAACTACTATGGTTGTTTGAAATAGACAAGTTGGAACTGTTTTTACTGAATCTTCTACTGAAAAATTATACCAAGATCATATTAACATGTACAGTTAAGAATAATAAATAATTGGTAATTTCTTTATAGGAAAATTTTGCTTGGTCCTCCTGAACATTCCGTTTTTGTATTTGAAAAATTAATATATCTTTGTTAGTAAAAGTTAATCAAAATACTGTATTGTAAAAGGAAAATTAAAACGATATGAGATACTTTGTGTCAAAATATCGGAAGTTTCAGAGTAGTAATTATAAGATATTTTGTGTTTGCATATCGACAGCTTCAGAGTAGTAATTATAAGATACTTTGTGTCAACGTGTCAGTAGCTTCAGAGTAGTAATTATAAGATACTTTGTGTCAACGTGTCAGTAGCTTCAGAGTAGTAATTATAAAATACTTTGTGTCAACGTGTCAGTAGCTTCAGAGTAGTAATTATAAGATAGTTTAGTGTCAACATACCGGTAGCTTCAAAGCGGTAATTATGGGATACTTTGAGTACATATCTGTTGTTTCAAAGTAGTAATTATTTTTACTTGCCAAAAAAATTGCATCACTCAAATGATGTCTTGACATTACGGTAAGTCTAAAAGAATGTTCCAAGCAGTATTACTTTCTATTTATTTGATGATATTATATGTAAGATTTTTCCGTATATAGACAGAATTCCGTTATTCCATTGTACTTTAAATTCCAGGCTTTAAATTTAATAAAAACTGGTATTATTTTCACTCTGCATTGAAATTCTTATCCAAATGCTGTTGTCATTATTAGATAAAACAGTACTTTTATTTTAAGGCTAAACAGAGCTCAAACCTGGCTAAATATAATAAAGCTATTGATTTAAAACAGTCTTACATGTGCGCATATTTAAAAAAAAAATCTCCCTGAATATTGTATAGTTATACCTTAACTTTTAATATTACAAAGTTATCAAATGCTGTTGTAAAGTGAAATGACTGAAGATCATTTTTTTGTATTTTTGATCAACGTAGGAACTATGCTATCCGAAGTAGAATCAGGGTTTCAACCTCAATGAAACATTACATGTACCTGGGTTAAACGACCTAGTAAGAGATCTCTGAGGTTCAAATACGGGCATAACTAATTTTGAACCTAATAATAGAATTGACTGTTAATTTCGAATAGCGATCACTACTGAAAGACTGGAGCATGTTTAACAGCACCACGTCTCATACACAAAACCCTTCGATCCGCATTCCCAAGACTAATCACTAGGTCACGCCCAACCCAGAACGAAAATAATTTTTGTTGACAGTGCTTCAGTTCAACCACAGCATGACAAACACGCCAAAGTCCTTCAGCCAAAATATTCTGCTCTATAAATCCGAATACAGAATAATACAGTTAGTTCTTGTTATCATTCATTCTTCGTCATGCAAACTAATAAAAATGATTTTAAAGATAAATAACTGCATAATTATGTGAGATATGTCAACATACACCCTTGAAAGTAAACTTACTACACATTTTTAATTGTTGGTGCTTGTGATGCAAACAAATAACTGTTTACAGGGCAATAATAATGATATAGTCGAAAGCTTGCGATAAATGTAGAGAAAGTAGTGAATGACTTTTATTACAAAATAAATGAATAAGGCGGTTACATCTTTCGGTTTTATTGTGGCTAAATACATGGACTCATGACTTAAAAAAACAGGTAAAACTGTGGCTAAATAAAGGGATTTACAACCTAAAAAGCAGGTAAAGAACTTTGGTTAAATAAAGGGATTCATGACTGAAAAAGAGATAAAGAACTGTGGCTGAACAAATGGACTCACGACTTAAAAAAACACGCAAAACTGTGGCTAAATAAAAGAATTCACGACTTAAAAACCAGTTAAAGAACTGTGGCTAAATAAGGGGATTCATTGCTTTAAAAACAGGTAAAGAATTAAGATAACAGTGAAACGCCAAATAAAAACTTACCTCTATTCGCAAACTTCGAGCATTTTTTATGTTAATTTGTACAATTATACAAACAAACTTTACTATATACCCTTTGTTTTAAATCAGATAATGTACTCTCAGGTAACATTCGTAAGGTATAAAAAAAGCACATGAACAAGAATATCTTGATTAAAATTCATACCCATATGAATTTTGAATAGTGATAACATTATGGCAATTTTATGTTTCATGAGGAAAGCAGGGAACCATACTATAGGTATAGAAACTACCTATATATTTTGTTTCCATCTACTTATAATCAGTTCTAGACATTTATCTACCGAGATGCTGTATACTTATTGCTTAAGAGAATGTATTTGTATAGGTCCAGGTAGCTAACTTCATATGTTAAAGTATTTATTTATTATATCACTGAGCTGGGCCTTGGTTACAGTCGATGTTATCACTGCAGGCTATACTCTGTACGTAAGATCTGAGTGCAAACATTCACCAGTTCTCTCTCGTAACTACTGCAGCTGTTCACATCTTATGATGACACAAATTTTGTGATGAACTTTGATATACACTACTTTATGTTGTCAATAGAATGGAACTTCTGTTCAAACCCAAAAGTAGTTTTGACGTTTTGGAACTGCTCAAACCTTATAATGACAACAATTACGCGACGACATTTGATGTCTTTATACACAACTCCAACAAGATGGAACTGACTCAGCATCTCGTGACTTCTCTAGACGCAATAGCGTCTGGTTAGTGACTCCATACGATACGAAATTTGTCATCGAGCTCATTCATTTTGAGTGATGGTTGATTCAAGCTCAAAGAGCAACGTTGACAGGAAATAAAAAATCTTATACCGTCAAAATCACTTTAATGTGGAAACACAGTTTAGATAAACACATCTGTGTGAGGCTTAAGAGTTATATTTTCCTTAGAGTAGATACTTGGACAGTACATAATATATAGTCGAACGGCTATGTCAGAATTTTCCGATTTATTGACACATTTAAAATCAGAGTAGGAATATTTTGGTTTTCATGTTTTTGTTTCGTGGTATTATGTATTATGTTCTACCTTCATGCCATGCAGAGATAGCACCAGGTGCCCAGATATTTTGGTTTGCTTGGCTTAGAGTACTAACGTTCAGAATGGTTTATTTTATGGATAAAATGCGAATGAAGGAATATAAAACAATTTCAGAATCCACCTCCTCTTTAGGTTTTGGTTTCTTTTGAATTTCACCCAAAGCTACACGAGAGCTATCTGCACTAGCCGTCCCTAATTTAGCAGTGTAAAGTGTCTTCATTTCCTCTTGACTTTTCCTTAATAGTTCACTTATTTCTGGGGCTCGCCATGACCAGGTGGACTAAGGCGTTCGACTCGTTATCTGAGGGTCGTGGGTTCGAGTCCCCATCGCACCAAACATGCTCGCCCTTTCAGTGGGAGCGTTATAAAGTGACGGTCAATCCCACTATTCGCTAATAAAAGAGTTATGGTGATGACTAGCTGCCTTCCCTCTAGTCTTACACTGCTAAATTAGGGACGGCTAGCGCAGATAGCTCTCGAGTAGCTTTGCGCGAAATTCGAAAACAAACAAACACTTATTTCTATCGCATATTTTAATATATTGGAAATTAAGTAAATCAGTTTTGTTAATTATGTAGTTAAGATAAGGAACTGTTTCAAATTTAAAATATAACACCAACCTTTAGTAATAACATTTGTTTAGTAAATTGGTCTTCTTTTTACATAATAATCACTGCTGGATAATTCATTTCATTTATTATTTAAACCTCTAAACCCAATGTCTTGACCTAGAGCGGCCTGAGATGGACAGATGGTTAAGGCGCTTTACTTGTAATCTGAGGGTCACGAGTTCGAATCTCTGTCACACCAAACATGCTTGCCCTTTAAGCCGTGTGGCGTTATAAGTAACGGTGAATCCCACTATTCGTTGATAAAAAGAGTAGCCCAAGAGTTGGCGGTGGGTGGTGATGACTAGTTGCCTTCTCTCTACTCTTACATTACTAAATTAGGAACGATTAGCGCAGATAGCCCTCGTGTAGCTTCGCGCAAAATTTAAAAAGAAACGATCTTGACCTAGAATAGTTTTGATATTTCATTGCAATTAACCTCTCCTAGTGAATCGAAATTTCTGTTATCTATTATGATCGTAATTTTTTTTTCTATAACACGTTCATTAATGTACCAAAAAAATATTAACTTACTTTTATTACTTCTGAACATTCTTACAAATATTAATTTTATATCGGAACATTTTTCAAGATTAAAATATTTCCTTATAAGATCATTAGCCATGGTTTTAGAAAAGTTTGGTTAGGAATGGTCTGTTATAGTGTGAGTATTCGGGTTCACGGTTTGCGGCCATTTTCTGCACATTGAGCTGTAGGTATGCTAAACAATGACGGTCAAACTCTGGGAAGACAAGAGTAGCCCAAGGGTTAGTTGTAGGTGCTGTTGACCAGCTGCTTTCCCTCCATAGTCTACTAGTTTGAAATTAGGGAAGACTATGAGCAGATAACCCTTTGTGTAAATTTAGGGGAAAATATTGAAACGAACAAAAACGAAAGGCTATTTCACTTTAGAATTACAGATAGAGACCATATGGCTTATTGGCTATTTGAATACATTTATTTACCACATTACTTGTAGATTTATTGGTTGCAAGGTTCCCATAATAAATGTGAATCAAACAAAACCACTTTTAGTGTTGCAGTTAACTCCATTAATTATTCTTGGAATCTGCTATGTTTTTCAAGGAAAAGAATGATTTTACTGACATTTTGACCAGTTTTTTTTTTTACACTAATATATTGTAGCAGGAAAAAAGTGTAAAAATTAGTCAATACGATACAATATATAAGCCACAGCAGCAGTTAATGGTATAGAAACAAGTCACTATGATTATGTAATTATTTTACGAAATCAAGTCTAAGACCATCGATTTATAAGTCATTAGAAACATATTTTGGATCACTGAATCGTATATTGAATTTACATTTATGAGAGGTTCCACAACGAAAACCCTTAAAATCTGAGTTACATCAGATATCATTGCTTCAAATTAATCTGCATTTTACCTCCGTTGCATATCTACCCACATCTCTCGCAGGAGCTTGCTTCGGAAATGAACCATGTAATTTAATTTTTCAAAATAGCTTTAACATAAAATGTTT